>NC_052049.1:142597022-142657022 GCF_903992535.2 Arvicola amphibius | reverse complement strand
TTCACAGTTCACATTTAAAAACGGTTCCCCTGTAACATTAATCTCTCCAAGTCTTTGCATGTACAAAGGATGAGTCACGTCTGTGCCAACACTTTCTTCTTCTTTGGCCATCGGATCAGTAAAACATTGAAAATTTTCTTTGCATGTTGCCACATTCACATCTGTTCCCCAAATCACAAGGTTTTGGCCTAGAGACGTTCGCTTGCTGTGATGTCTTCTGCTGCAGTTCCGTCAGACTGCAGATACACCTGCAGACCCTTCCGAGCGGAGCCCAGGTCGGGCCTCTGCCTCACCGGGGTGCCTCTCACCCCACTTCTTGGGGTTCCTTCCACTCGAGAGCTGGGAGTGCCGTATGTCAACAGCGAACTAACGTCAAAGTCCAAAGGAATAGCTGAGGAATGCATCTGAGGAGGGCTGGAAACCAAGGCGCTCTGTGCTGGTGGGCTCTGCAGGTCCGCTCCTGGCGAGGTGGGCATGGGCGGCAGCTCGCCAGTGGAAGAATCTTCGTCTCTCAGTCTCTGGCTGGGAGACAACCTGCTGCTCTCCTCACTTCTCAGCGTCTGGGCTGGGGTGGCTCGTCCGTCCGCATCGGCTGCTGCAGTGGCTCCACGTCGACACCAGGGGACGACATGGTGCTGTGGTACCTATGCCACAAGAGAAAACTGGGTCCGAGTCGCCCCGACTCTTGGCTCCGGGTTAGCTGGAACAGCGAGCACCGTGCAGAGCATTCCTCCCCAGCAGGTGTTTTTATTTGTGAGTTAATTACAATACACTACTTTTATTTTAAAAATAAACAAGTCTGGTTATTGTGCACATATCACCTTCATAAACTTCAAAAGGACAGAGGTGTCAAGGAGGAACAAACTAGCGGGCACTGTCACAAAGCTGGCTGTTGGTGGTAAAGTCCTGTTCCATGCTGGAAAAATGAAACAAAAGCAAATTAAATGAGTCAGCAGAAAGACAGTGCTTCTACACAGACCTTGTCATTTGTACAGTCCCTGCCACAGCAACCTTAGCCACAGATGTATGAAGCAGTCAGAACCTGAGGGAACCTGAGCATCCTGCATGTTTGGCATGGTCCCCCACAGAAGTGGGTCTTCCAAAACTTGCCAGCTTACAGAGCTTCACAAAGCAAAAATTTCTTGAATAAGACCACTAGAAGAAGACCATGCCATAGAAAAACCAAAACAACCATAATAAATACATTTACTTAGTTGAAGGCTATCCAAAGCAAATAAGAATAACACACACATACACTCCTGTGTTCCACCCTCAGATGCGTGATCCTGTCTTCTATCTTTGGAAACATAACTACTCTCAAATTAACCCTTAGTCAACATCAAAGCAAAGTTCCTCATCAATACCAGTGAGTGGTTAACTGCTACTCAGAAAATTTTAGGACACAATAAAGTCAGTTTACAGCAAGCCCATGTCCAACATCAATTTAAATGTAGAAAAACTCAAAACATGTCCACCAGAATCAGAAACAAGACAAAGATGGCCACTCTCTCCATAGTGATTCAATATATTACTTGAAGTCCTAGATAGAGCAATAAGACAACTGAAGGAGACCAAGGGGATACAAATAGACATACACATAGGATACCTATAACACTCCTGAACAATAAAGTAATGACTAGAGGTATCATCATCCCTGATCTTAAATTGAACTGGAGAATTACAGTAATAAAAACAGTATGGTATTTTGGCATAAAAAAGAGATATCAATAGAATAGAATTGAAGACACAGAGATAAATCCATACATCTATGGACACCTGATTTTGATAAAAAAGTCATAAATATATACTGGAAATATACATTTTCAACAAATGATGCTAGTCAAACTGGGTGAATGAATGTAGAAAAATGCTCATTAGCTCTAGCTTCTTATTGGCTAACTCTTACATATTAATTTAACCCATTTTTATTAATCTGTGTATTATCATGTGACTGTGACTTACGCGCTAAAGTTCCCTTGTCTGTCTCTGGCATGGCTACATGGCATTTCTCTGTCTCTGCCTTCCTTTCTCCCAGCATTCAGTCCAGTCCTCCCTGCCTAGCTCTGCTCTGCCCTGCCCTGCTCTGCTATAGACTCAGAGCAGTTCTTTATTAACCAGTGATATTCACAGGATACAGTGGGGAATCCCACATTACCTCCCCTTTTCTGTTTAAATAAGAAGGAAGGTCTTAGCTTCTTTTTTTCTTTTTTTTTTTTTTTTTTTTTTTTTTTTGGTTTTTTCGAGACAGGGTTTCTCTGCAGCTTTTTTAGAGCCTGTCCTGGAACTAGCTCTTGTAGACCAGGCTGGCCTCGAACTCACAGAGATCTGCCTGCCTCTGCCTCCCAAGTGCTGGGATTAAAGGCGTGCGCCACCACCGCCCGGCTGGGTCTTAGTTTCAACATAGAAAAATTACATGTAACAAAACAGGTATCAAGCAAGAATTACAGTTATATCTATTTTATCTTTTATTATAACTAAGGAAAACTTTATTATAACTATCCATTCTTCAATTCCATCAAAGACTTCAGAAGGATATATTATCTATGTAAACAGGAAGTGCATTGTAAGCAACTTCCAAAACTCTAGAATTTACAGAGACACCTTGCTGCCTGGACAGTCACCCAAAGTTTTTCTGTATCATTGGGGCATCCGTTTTCAACCTACCCATAGTATAGGCCTATAGTATCTAGCAGACTTTTTCATAAATCAGGAAATTTCAAAGACAGTTCTGCCTATATTGGCAGTTTGTTAGTTACTTTCTTCTGTGTCCTGAAGAATATCTAGCAGACTCTTTCATGAAGTAGGAATCCTGAAGGACCATATCTCACTTTTAGACAAGTTCAGCAGTCATTTTTCTGCTGATTCTGCATGTCCAGTTCATCAAACAGTTCAGGTAAGAGCAGTTTCTTACCCAAATGGCTAACCAATGGGATTCTTGGATGCCCATATCCCTCTTGAAATAATTGGTGCTGCCAGGAGATGTGTCTCATTGTCATGATAAGTCCTAAATTTTTAAAACATTTTAAATGCCATATTCTGTAGTCTTTGAATAAGGTTTGAAGAATATATTCCATATAACCACAGTGGTTAGGTATAGAGCAAGGGACTGGGGAGGAGGATGAATCTCCCTATGAAGGGGAAATACAATAGACATTTATGGAAGGAATAGGAGTGGGTTAGAATGGGAGCATAAACCACGGAGGGAGAAAGGAGAGGGGACAAAGCAAAGGAATACAAGGAGGGACCAACTAAAACTAAGGGCATTCTGAGTGAGTTGCATAGAAACCTAATACAGTAGAATCTTCCTGAAATATATGCAAAAATGAAGGTGATCTAAATGAAATTGCCAAATAACAGTAGAGACAAATCCCCATCTGGACATTTCTTAACCAAATAAAGCTTCCAGTATTGAAGATAGGTTACATTTAGTCGAGTTCTTAGCCAAAAGGAACCCATGGACACCCACAAATAACTCAAGCTATTGCCAAGGCTATTGGTGGCTCTCCAGAAACTGATAGGTAGGCCCTATAGCTGAAGACAACACCAATATAACTCACAGAACATGGATAAGTTGAGCTGGTGCCTACCTTGAGTCAATCTCTATGGACTAGTGCTTACAGAACTGGAAGAGGCATTCTGCACACTGCCTAAGGTGAAAGACAAGCATAAACCCAACCCTTCTATCTACAACGGGGACCTGCTTACACGATGCGCTGGTGCAATAGTGGCACAAAGCTTGTGGGAGTAACCAACCAATATCTGATTTGATTTAAGGCCCACTCCTTAAGATGGTACCCATACCCAATATTGCTTGGATGGCTAATAACCTGAGAGTAGACAGGCTAGGGAGCTAGGGAAACATCAAATATTACTGTTCTGCCAGAGGAACATAGCAATAAGATGATCCCTAATGACATTCTTTTATACTCAGATCCGTGCCTTGCTCAGTCATCATCAGAGATGCTCCCTTCTGCAGCAGATGGGAACGAACACAGAGACCCACAGTAAGACAATATGCAAAGAATGCGAGTGCTTGGGACACTCAATCATAAAAAGGAAATGTCTCCTCCAAATTCCTCCCCTCGAGGAACCCTGCAGATAAGGAGGTAGAAAGAGGTAAGAGCCACAGGGGATGAAGGACACAAAGGGATCAAGGTCTTCTAGACACAACAGTGCTGACAAACATATGAGCTTACAGAAACTATGGTAACATGTACAGGGCCTGTACAGGTGTACAGCAGATGGGGTCCTGAAGCTGAAAAAAGAAATGCACACATGGCCCTGTCTCTGTTCGGAATCCAGAAGTTATCTCCAGTTGATAGCTTCTTTCAAATGAAAAATTAGTTTTCTTCCAGGAAGTCTCACTTGGGGAAACAGACCACTCTTAAGGGTAGGCTCTATGTCTAGCAGTAGACGGCCAAAGAAAACAAACTCAATGACAATGGCATCTTTGGAGGTTCTTTGTCTCATAATGTTGTCAGGGCTTTTTTTTTTTTGGTCTTACAGATCCTTCAGGTATATATTATAGTTTCTGGCTTTGTGTTTTTATGAAATTCCTGTGTGTGGGACCATGTGTGTCTCTGCATCTATATGTGCTTCCTGTGCTTTTTATTTAACTCTTTTCGTTTGGTTGGTTGGTTGGTTGGTTGGTTCTATTTCAGTTTGTTTGCTTTTGTTTTATCTTATCTTCTCTTTTATTATTATTCCTTAGATGTATATTTGTTTGTTTTTACTCTTCTCTCATATATTACATCACTACTGAAGTTTCCCATCTCTCCATCCGTGTGTGTGTGTGTGTGTGTGTGTGTGTGTGTGTGTGTGTACCATCTGTCTGGTTGGTTTTTAAAGAGAGACAGAAAGGAGAGTATGGGTCTGGATGGGAGGGGAAAGGAGGAGGAACTGAGAGGAGCAGGGGGAGTCAAAACCATAATCAGAATATACAGCCTGAAAGAAATCTATTTTCAGCAATTACCTTAGGAGGTAATATCAATTAAGCAGACATGCAGATTAATCTTCGCTCTTCCAATACTCATGATCCAGGACATGCAATAAAACGAACCAACCAAGAAATTGCCTCCCAGTTGTTGGAGAGATGAAGTTTCCAGCACAGAACCCAGCTCTACCTGCTGAGTTACAGGGTTTTAGGAATTGTTGCCTGCACACTTTACCTTCTGCTTGTTAAGGTGTGTTCCCACAGCACTAACAAAACTAAACAACAGCCAAGTGTTCAGTGCAGGCATTGTGAGAGGACAGGTGCTAGCGTGAGAAAAGAAACATGAGCAGCTCAGAGGAACTATTTTTCATGTCTATTTAATCTGGGAGCAGTTCAGAGGACGACAGTCCCCACATTTAAAACCTCAGGGTTAGGCCTTAAGAGAATGCTGCTTTCTCAGGGACTTCCCCCCCCCCCCACCTTTGGTTGTTTGTTTGTTTTGTTTTAAATTGTGCTACATTTAATTATCCAAATATTTTATACTGAAAGCCCCTTTAAAACCTAAAACTACCTAGCACTCTTCAGTACATTTAAAAAAAGTTCTATTTCATTATTTTTAAATCATGCATGTAGTGTGAGTGTGGAGGGGGTAAGTACATGAGTGCAGTACCCATGGAAGCCTGAAGAGGCGTCAGATCTTCTGCACTGGTGTTACAGGGAGTTGAAGCCTACAGATATGGGTGCTCGAACCAAACCTAGGTCCTCTGGATGAGCAGCAATTGCTCTCGAACCCTGAGCCATCGCTCCAGCCCTATATCCATTCTTAAACCAAACAAATATTTATTTGTGAAGTTGCTGTGCAATTGTTGGATTGGGCTGCACAGAACAGGGAAAAGGGATAAACAAACTCTCAGCTCTCAATGTCCTTATTACTGAGTCACCCAGTGGTTAACTTTAAGTAAGCCTTTGTGTTGTCAGCAAAGCAGTTGTTTGTGTGTGTGTGAATTGAAGAAGCCCATTTCAGTGTTGAGTCATATATTTTTCTCATTTCCAAGGATGATATGGAAAACAACTTGCTTAGTATACTTGCTTAGGTTAACATATGGAAAATGTGAAATTCATGTGTAAGAACAAATCTCTGGTTCCTGTCAGGGAAGGATTCCCCTACTCCCATGAACCCCTGCCCAACACCACAGTGTGGTCAGCACCATGTGAGCGCTGCTCCCCTCAACTTCACAACTTAGGGTGAAATAAACTACTTATAAAATAAAAGAGAATAAATTGCAGTCCATAAGCATATCCTTAGGAATCACACATGTCTACAGAGTCATCACATATATGTGCTGGCTTTCTTTTTGACAATACCCAGTAAAACAGCACCCACTAACATATGTGTTTGTCTTGTGCTACTGGATCACGTGACCACAATGCCCTGTCACAGTGAGATTCTTTTCTCACCTTTCATTTCACCCCAGTTTTTTGAAACAGTGTCTCTTGTAACTCAGGCTGCCCTTCAGCTATCTCTGTAGCTGAGGCTGACTGAACTTCTGATCCCCCTGCCTCCACCTCCCAAGTGCTGGGATTACAAGAGTTAAGTAATCTTTGGCCACTGTACTGTGCTGAGCTCCCACTGATGCCTTAAAACCCTGCTGTGGGGGCTGGGTAAACAACTCAGGTGTTCTGAGTAGGTACTGCTCTTGCAGAGGACTCAAGTTCTAGTCCCAGCACCTACACTGGACTGCTCAACATAGCTTGCAATTTAGTTCCTAGAGATCTAATGCCTTCTTCTGGAGTCTCTGGGAACCTGCACTTTCATGCATATACCTATACACACATATACACATATACACACATATACACATATAGTCATATACACATATAGACATAAACCCATCTACACATACACACATATACCCATATACACACATATACTCATATACACATATACATATACACACATTTAACCATCTACCCATACATAAATATACACATATACACATATACCCATCTAACCATACACACATATACACATATACCCATATACACATATATACATACACACATATACACATACTTTTAAAAAGTAAAAGAAGTATTAAAAATATCCCAACACAAAGGATATACCATCTGCCTTTGTTTCAGATCCTTCCTGTCATTTAACAAGCAAAGTCATTCACCATGTGAGCATCCTCTTGTCTCTTTAATACTCCAGCTTTGCCTTATTTTAACTTACTTTTTTCGAAGTGTGCCATGCTAATCTCCTCGAATAACTTCCTTGTCTTGGTTCCAAGTTTCATTTTCTGCCAGCTCAATGCCTCCCTTATTAGTTCTCACTTTTGTCTCTTCAACTGGCCTCTCTTCTCCCTGACCACTTGCTTGTATTTGTTTGCATTTGCTTTAAAAGACTTTCTGCATACCCTCTGTGTGCTGGAGGCTTTGCCCCTCCCCCCACCGTAGGGCTTCCCCCAAGAGAGACTGTCACACACCACCGGGAGTTTGCCCATGTCTGAAAAGACAGGTGCCCTGAATGTTTCTGGGCGCCCAGACACCATGTTTAAGCAAATTCAGTTGCCTGTGTGGGAACAACTAACGGCATGGTGGTAGCTGGCGTAGAAGGGGCTTGCACAGGTGGCATTTCACCTACCTGCTGAGAATCAGTTCCACCTTGTCTGCTGTAACAAAGTCGGTGTCTCCACCACTGGGTCCAGCCTGAGTTCATGAAGCACAGGCATCTTCTAGAAATCTCAACAGCAGCTAGAAATCCAGCACATATGATCTCCCACAGATAGGGCTCTCACCGAGGAAGGCATCTCTCCTGGGGTTGCCAGGAGCTAGTCTTTCACCCCTTGACGCTTCCTTGACAAATATGTTTTCCCTAGGCCCAGCTGTCCCTAAGCCTTGACTCCTACATTACATGGGTTTTTTTCCCCCTCTCAGTTCCACACAAACCAGTTATGAATGTGAATCCACTGCCATTGAGTCCATCCCTTCTTCCCTGGGAGATGGCAGAGAGCAGCAGGCCACCTACAGGGAGCAAGTCTGTGTGGAGCCAAGTCCTAACGCTGGGATTCTGGTGCTTTCTGTGTGTGCGGTGGTTGGGACTAGGCTCCTTGGAAGCCTTTAAGCCCTTCTCCTGCACTGAATGCTTCTACTTACACCTTCTACCTAACAGAGTGCTTGGGGGAGGGTGAGCAGTGTGGAGATAAGGGCTTGTAACACAAATGAACCTTGTCTTACTTAAATCCCTGATTGTATACCTGTGTTTGTCCGTTTGTACGCATACACTTGCCTGTGGAGGCCAGAAGACAACCTCAGCTGTCACTCCTCAGGTGCCATAAACCTGTTTCCTTGACATCAGCTCTCTTGCTGACACAGAGTTCACCAATAAGCTAATCTGGCTGAGGGTCTACTTGTCTCTGCCTCCCCCAAAGTGCTTTGGCCACACGGGGGAGGGGGGAGTTGTAAACTTTCTCTTTCTCTCTCTCTCTCTCTCTCTCTCTCTCTCTCTCTCTCTCCATACATGTGAAGTCAGTGAACAGCTTATGGGAGTTGGCTCTCTCCTTCCACCAAGTGGGTCCTGGCGATGGAACACAGGTTCTCCATCTTGCCAGCAAACATCTTTATCTTTACCTGTCCCTTCCTACTTCAGTGGGCGTTCTGTCATAGGCCAGACAGCTTTCTTTCCTTTTTATCTTCCTCATGCCATCCCTTTAGGAAGAGAATCTCCCTGGCCTTGGCTCATCCCATCTCCCCTTCTTTGAGCACACATCCATACTTCAGTTGACTTTTCCTCTCTTTCTCAGTCACGAGGAAACCTTTACAGATCTGTTATCCATGTTTACTAAATCCCACTATCACTTGGACACTGGACTGGGGCGTTTGCACCTTTCCTAATTCATCCACATACCTGCCGTTTAGTGTTTACTCTCAGGGGGAAAGACAGCTGGGCGAATCTGAGTTCCCTGGCGAGGAATAATTATATCCTATGTCTGTCTGACGTCAAGACCCATCCCACTTCTCAAAGGGCTTGAGAGTGAGGGTTGAGACAGCATCATCTCCTGCTTAATCCACACAAGCAAGCCTGTGTTCCAAGGAAAAGGAAACAACTCAAAACAAATACAACTTAAGCTCAGCCATAGGGTGACTGAGGTTCAAATCATTCTTCAGTCTGAGGGTGTATCTACAAAGAGATTTTGTTTCTTCATCTACAAAACCTATTAATTACGCACCCAGAGTCAACAGTGTGGGCAGTGGTTCATTCAAAGTACCAGGTCTAACAAAAACAGGAGAAAACCTGTTGAAAGAGTGATCCTGTGTCCTAAGATCGTAACTCAGAGACGAGTTCCACACAGGGCGTGGTCTCCAGTTCGGAGTCCAGGGGCTGAGGAGCACCTTCAGGGCCGAAGACCCAGCACTGTGCTGCTTTCTAAACTTGCCCAGCCTCTGCCCATTCCAAAGCAGTCCCTGGCAAGTAGGACCCCCCTTGCCCTCCTCTGTTAGGTTCCTACTGACCAAAGAAGTCATTCTATAGCAACGGCCACAAATTCTGTCCCTGGGGCATAAATAAATGCTCAACTCCTGGAGTTCACGGGCCAATGAGGGCCTAAGAGGCCTCCAATCGATCCAACCCATTTTAACTAGCAAGAAACTACCTAGTAATAGCTCGTTTGTATTTCTTGGAGGAGGGACACCAGAAACCCTTATTTCATTCTCCACAATAATCAGAGGGCACGCAGCTAGGGCAGCACCATCTCCCAGCTGCTGGTTACATCAAAGGCTTGAAGCACAAATTCAATTTTATGATGTTAATCTTGGCCTGCCACTCAGAAATTTTCTCTGAGGGACATGATTTTTTTTCCTCTGGATTTCATTTTAAGAATGATTTTTTTTATCCTCAATCAATAAAGATATGTTTTCATCAAAAGACTCCATCTTGGCAGAATTCAATTGGCTACCTCAATCCCTTTTGGTGACACGGTATTAATTAAAATAGTTTGTGTTGCAACTCGGCTGGCAAAAGAGGCACTGAAAAAAAGCAGCTACTCAGAACACATGTTCTAAACACGGCAACACAGAGGCCAGAAAATAATTTCCTCCTTCTCCAGGTGACAGACATTAGCAATTCAAGGGTCATTCCAACTCACTTTCTGTCACTGGGAAAAAGAAGGAAAAGAAGAAAAAGAGACTGCAGCTCTCTCTGCCAGAGTTTTGTTCAATAGAAAACCTAAGTGCAGGTAAACAGAATTCTCCAAATCCTGCCCTTCTGGGACCACAGGACCAGTAATTACCTCTGCACCCAGGGTGTGGTGGGGCGCTCAGAGTCAGTTTCTCTTAAGCTAAATGAGTAAATGGAAAGATGAGAAGAACACAGTGATTAAGGGAGTTCCTTCTCAGCTTTGAAATAAAGATTACCATTGAATGAATATGCTGTGTTTCTCAAAAGCAGGCATAGAGAATTATTTAAAGTTTCTCTCAGCTAAAAGAGGAGACAACTACAAAGTGTGTCACGAAAAGCAGAACATTTTGGATTCGGTAGTCATGTAGATAATGGGTGTTGACTGACCCCAATACACCTTAGAAGTGCCTGACTCAGCAGTCTATCAAACACCAAGGTGAGCATCCTCCTCCTCAGGTGCCTACAGATCAGGAAACCAGTGTACCCTCAGGGATAGAAGGTTTCCATAAGATGCACAGAGGGCCAGAAACAGGGTGAACTTGCACAGCCTGAATGGGGAATGAGGAGGATTATTGGTGTGTGTATGTGTGGGGGGGAGGATCAAATATTGAATTATTCAGTTGGGGATTTATATCCAAAATTGAGAGACACTGTGGAACAATCTAATAAAATAGTTCATGAATAATCTAAGTCCCCCTTCCTAATCCTGAATTCATCCATCTGCTGTAATCCTCGATAGCCTAAGGACGGACCTTCATCTGCAAGTGTTTAGAGAATACTGTTTTAGATGAGACTTTCTTTGGTATTAAAAAAAAAAGATAAAAAGCATCAAGTTAAAGGAAAACCTGTCCAGCCACAATAAATATTTAGTGAAAGTCTGGTCTCAATGAAAACCCCCCCTCAAAATGTAAGATGAGGAGAGAAAGATAAAGCCACCCAGTGTTGATTTCCAGGCTCTGCATACATGTGCATGTATTTACAAGTGTACCACATGCACACCTATATGCACACGATCACATCCACATACCTGTGCGTGCACCACACACACAAAACAACAGTTTCTGTGGGCTCAGCATCACCTTAGCGTTCTGTTCAAATGAAGATTCCTGGGCATCCCACTGGATGGAACCTCTCAGGATGAGTCCAGGAATCAGAATCTAGACTCGGGTTCCAGTGACCTTTACATGTAAGCTGAGCAGTTTGACTCAGTCTTGGCTTGATTCTGTCTAGACCTTATGTATATTATCAGTACAATGAATAAATGTTCAAGTTAATTGATCAAATCAAAGAAGATGAACAAAGCAAACAAATGCTCCAAAAGAATAATTTTTACCTAATCTCTTATGCCAGATAATCCTGGTCTGATGAGAATGGAAACCCAGCCTGATCGAGGATTTTAGGAACTGACAGAGCTGGTCTGAACCCTGCACAACAATTTTTCTCAGAAATGAACAAAACCTAAAGTAATTAAATTCCCTTTTCTCTCTAGTGGTACCTACACAGTAGGTATGATTTTTCCACGCCTTGCAGGGCATTGCAACAAAACTCTTTAATTTGAAATCATGTAGTCAGTCATGAGAGGCAGGAAGAGGCAACTCTGGGTGTTCATTTATTCAGCCAACTTGGACAAAGCTTGGGAGATGGGGGACTAAGTCATGCATGCTCAAGCTAGAATTTAAAGGAAAAGACTTCTGTACTTAAAAGGATTCTGAAAGCTAACAATACCAAAGAGAAGTCAAGAGGGTAAAATTCCATAAGAAGTCCCTCTTAAAATGTTCAGTTATCATTTTAAGAATGAATAATAAATTCATCATTTCATCCTAAATAATGAATCTATCTTCTTATCAATACCTCTTTCTTGGCAGTCCCCCACCCCAACATTCACTTAAATAACTCAGAAGGAAGTGATGGGTGGAGTTTGGACTAGAGATACCATTAGACTCAGCAGGAATGCAGATACTTTTTCTGGCAAGAGAACACATGCAGAGTGGGACGACCTTTTTCCCAACTCAGATTGTAGTGCTTGGAGAACAGGGGCAGGAGCAAGAGCAGTAAATACAGTTTTAGACTTTATTCCAAACTATACCAGTTAAGTTGTTTATTGCTCGGTTTTTAAAATACATTTTACATAGATGTATATGTGTGTATATGCATGCCATATGTGTACAAGTGCCCCTGAAGGCTTGAGGAGAGTGTGGAATCCTCTGGAGCTGGAGTTAGAGGCAGTTATGAATTGTCTGACTTGGGTGCTGGGAACTGAACTCCGATCCTTTGGAAGAACTGAGCCATCTTTCCAGTCTGTGTTGGTCTGCTTGTTATGATATGCATGACAGAGAGTCATAAGTTGAGCCTGGACTGAAGCATGAACTAATGTTTCACTGTGTCTAACCAGGGCAAGTGCTCTAGGGCGGGACACTGAGTCATGACACTTCACCTCACAGGAGAGCGCTGTGTGCATAACTTTGTCTTCCTACAGCCTCCTGAAGGAAACGCCCTTACAGGAGAAATTCCAAAGTCGTGAGACTTCCCAGTTTACATTTGAGGACAGCAAAATCCAGAGGTGAAATGACAGCTGTAGTCAACTTAGAACATGTCTGGAAGTCAGAGAGTGTATGTTTTAGCTGTGAAGAAGCATGAGAGGAGACATGCTTCCCTGTTCTCCATCTTCCCTACTCAGGTCAGTGTGTGGATATTCATCCTAAAAATGTGACCACGAGGTGTACATCAGAGCAAAGGGCAGATGGGGAAAATAGCCTGGGCTGTGGACATGCATTCTACTCTGCCGTGAAGCCGTCTAAGATCACATCTGCTCCCTGGGCTCACAACTCACCTCTAGCTCACAGGCAACACCTGTGAACATCCTCCATCCTGTGCTTGCTTAAATGTTGAACATGCATGTGTAGGACTTGATAATTATTTTGAGACATATTTTACCTTAATAAAAGTTTCCTTTTATTAAGACAAATTGTGGTGATTAAAGGATCAGGAGTTCAGAGACACCCCCAGCAGCATAGAGAATTTGAAGTAAGACTTGGTTACATGAGACCTTGTATCAAAACAAAACAAAAAAAACCAACAATAAATCTCCAAGAAGGAAAACTATCATGAGAAAAAGAACACTGAAGACATTGTTCCTGTTTGTTGAATGACAAACTCTGTGTGGTTTGTTTGTGTTATATCCTTCAGCAATCTATAAAACATCTTGGGGAATATTATTCTCTCCAGCCAGGAGGAAATGAGACATGGAGAATAAAAGTAATTAGTCTGAGGTCCCATCCGTCCTAAGCCCCATGCCCTTTGTCACCTGCAGAGATGTCCAGCATACCGGAACACCTTCTGGAACCAAGAGGAAAGTCCACAGTCCAAATTCTGCAGAGCAGTGATTCCCAGCACAGGACACGTGCGTGCTAAGAAGAGATCAAATACCCTTCCCGACAAGTCTTTATTCAGAAAATTAAGGGAAAACAGAGAAAACACCCCCCTTCCACACACACACAAGGTAAAGACTTTAAAAAACCCCAGAGTCAATATAGGAAGGGACTTAATGGGACTTCAAGACTGAGCTGGAACTAGAACTCAAAACACAGTTCAGTCCTTTCCACCAGGTTCCCAGCATAACCTCTGATTCTGCTTAATGGAGAACAAGGTCCAGAAACCTTAACAACCGGGGAAAATAAAACATGCATTTAAAAATATGAGCCAGAGGAGTTCCACCCTCAATGTGCAGGCGGAGCGGTTATGGGGACTGCCACTGTGAATGATTATAAGTAACAGAAATAAGCAAATTGTCAAGATCTGGGATATCAGAACACAGCAGTCTTGAAACCTTGGGATGTCCTAATACAATACTTTCAAGGTGCCTCAAGAACCCTTTCTCAGGGAGATTCTACATGAGGACCCCAGATTTCTCATGTCCCCCTTGGGTAGAGACAGGAGAAGAGCCTTTACATGTGGAGAAGCCTGGCAGCAAACATTGTCTTGAGAAAGAAGATCCGATTTACAAATATCTACCCCCCCCCCAAAGAAGCAGCAATATTGGACTCCACACAGACAATCAATTTCTGTGGTTTTTAAAATTAGTCTCCTTTTAGAGCGTCATGTGGAGGGCCACTTCCTTTCTCCTTTAGTGTACTCTTTACAGAGTTAGAGGCTGTTAGCATTGGAGGAACTAAAAGAAAGGAACTAATGGTGTTAAAAAAAAAAAGAATGGAAAAAAGAAGAAAAAGAACTCCAAGTACCTGTAAGCACTTGCTAGAAAATGTGTTTACTTTCTTCTCCCCTGATGCTTGGGATTCCTGGAAGGTAGGCAGAGGGACTCGCCGACCCCCACCCCTTCCAGAGGAGTTATCAACTGCTGAGGACTTGGAGAGGGCCAGGGAGAGGCAGCTTTAAGGGTGTGGCCCCTGCTGGACCCATGCTTCAGTGGACGGCCCCAACACACGTATGTGTATGTAGGCAGCACAAATTGTACTTTGTAGATTATTTTTTTAAAAATGAAGACTGGAAGCTGGGAAGAGGAGTGGAATAGTGGGGTGGATTTGGGTGGGGTTAGGGGAAGAGATGGGAGTGAATATGTAATATATATATATATATATATATATATATATATATATATATATATTGCATATGTGAAATTCCCAAAGAATTAATTAAATATGTGTAGAAAAATACTATTTAAAGGTGTGGGGGTGTGGGGAGAGTTAAAGAAGATAGAGCAAGTGAAAACCCTGTATGTGAATAGAGTCAGCAGCAGAAGCCAGATAGAAGAGGTAGGTGAAAGATTCTAAATATTTGCATGAATTGAAAAATATTTCCCAAACTGACCTAGTGTCCAATGGCTGACCTTGAACTCCTCGGACAGACGACCTCCAGGAGGAGGAAGAAAGGGTTTTTAAGGCAGAGCCAGGCTCCGTGCAGACCATTGTTAACTGTACACAAAGAGCTGGAAGGAAGGAAGGCTGTTGGACGGGATTCACTGCCCTGGAGCGCGCGCGTCTTGCTTTCAGGTCACCTTACCGAGATTTCCTTAAAACAGGCAAGCCCCTGCCACCCGGTATGATTCAGCCTCTCCCCAGTCAAACTCACAAGAGACGGATCTTGACTGAGCAGATCTTCTTTAGAGCGGTCTCGGCCACAGGTGGGAGCTATCTTTATCCCTGAGTCCCCAGCAGCCTTCAGCTGTCACAGCCAACAGAAGCTCACCTCCACCGGCCGTTCTCCTTGCTACGGAACTAGCTGTAAAGTCCTAGAAACTTTCTCCACCGGAAAGGTGTGTCCCAAAGCATCCAGGAGCAGGTTCCCAGTAAAACCTAAGGTGGGGACGGCTAAAGGCAGCTGTCCCCTGGCCCACCCAACAGATGCTCAGATTTCCAGAGAGGGAGGAGCTGGAGTAACGCCAAACCCGCAGGTGACAGGGCAGGGCTGAGAGGTTTCAGGTCGGACCCGCCTCCACCTACCTGCCCCGCCCAGGCCGGCGCTGACCCAGCTAGCTCCGGTCCTGCCTGCCTCCCACTGCCCTCTCTCTGGCAGTGAACTCCCTGCCGCTGACCAGGGCCAATCCTTTCAGGGACTCTGCCGCTGAAATCCATGGAGCACAGGTGTCAGAGCACCAAGAACTTCGGTAAGGGGTAGGGGGTTCCTCGGAGAGGGCCTGCTGTGAGACTGGAGTGCTGAGTTGCACTGTTTAGACTGCTAAAGGGACTAAGAAAACGCTCAGCCAGTAAAACGCTGACCTCACAAATGTGGGGTCCTTAACGCAGTAAAAATGTCTCGCTTAGAGGCACACTTATAATCCCTATTCTGAGGAGGTGCAGACAGGCCAATCACTGCAGCCAGCAGCCTGGCTTAATCCCTGAACTGCAGGCTATGAGAAACCTTGTCAAAAAATCACCTAAGGTTGTTGTCTAGCTTACACACACATACACACACACACACACACACGCACACACACACACGCACACGCACACACACACGCGCACACACACACACACACACACACGGATGAATGGCAGCCAGTGGGGAGAGAGAGAAAGTAAAATTCAAGTCTCCTAACTAGCATCTCTCGGAGCCTGGGCTGTGAGTGGTCAAGCGCTTTGATTCACTGAGTGGGTTGGAAAAATGGGAGGGGCTCAGTTGTTTCACCCTTCAAACCATGAGGTCACGGCATTAGGAGACTCCTACAAAGAGGAAGGCAGAAATTTTAGCCCCTCCCTTCTCAATAATGCCGGTATTCCTGTCAGCTCAGGACATCCTGCTTAGGAGGATTGGTTCTAAGTTTGTATGAAAGGCCTTCATCTTCCTGTCTCAGATCGTGCATTCTCTGTGTCTTACTAGTATCCTATTCTGGGTCCAGCCGGAGCCTCACTTCCCCTCCCAGGCAACGCTGTCACACAATCTACCCACAGAATTCCTCGTTTTGTATAATAACGGTTACCACAGTTTACTGTCACTGCCACACTGTGGCCCTGTAAAAGATGGGACCTGGAGCCCACAGCAGATACCTCAAACCTTGCTGAAGAAAGTCATGCGTGTAGCCAGTCACTCACTGCTAAGGACCCCAGCCTCCTCTCCCCAGAGCCTCAATAACCTTCCATCATTAGTTCTGAATGCTAAGTATACATCAAAGTTAGGAATTCCACATGTGCCTTGGTCCTGAGCCTCTTTTCAACCTTCCGGGCAGAGCTCTCAGCTCTAATTTTCACAGAGGCTCCGGCATGTGGGAAGAACTTGGGGCTTAGTTGCTGTAGTAAGAGGCCTGGCATAGTAACTTAGGGTTTTACATAAAATCCTATTCTGGGTCTTAACTCCATTAGGTCTAGGTCTAGTGCCTAGGGTCCCACAGTGTTCTTTCCTCTCACTCTGAAGATGTCAGGGTCACATGCATGTGCCTCCAGGCATGGGTCTAAACACAGATCTGTTCTTTAAGAAGTATCCTGAGTTACAAAGATACCCCCTTCCCTCCCACTCTGTCCTCGAGGTTAGCAAGGTAATAATACTTTATTTTATCATCCATTCATAGCAAAATTACTGGATGCAGAAAAGTGAGCTCAGGGACAAGTCTTTTTGATGGTAAGATACTATCATGTGTGAACTCTTATCTTTAAGCTCTGGAAGATTTTTGGACAATTAAATGTATCTGGGTAAGTGGTAATATTATTTCTGGTGTATTATAATATAGAAGTACCTGGAAATATTACCCAAAGAAGTAATTTTGGCCAATTTTTGAAAAAATATAATGACTTAGTATGTGTCTAAACATTCCTTGGCTTTCTTTCAGGGGAGTCTGAACCCCTCCTTCCCTTTGAGTATGGAATATGTTTACTGTTTTCCTTTTCTTTAAGACTATTTATTTGTATGTGTGTGTGTGTGTGTGTGTGTGTGTGTGTGTGTGTGTGTTCAGGTACTTGTGGAGACAACAGGGATTGAGTTCCCTCTAGATTTTAAGTTAGAGGTTGTTGGGAGCCACTATGCTGAGAATCAAACCTGGGTCCTCAGGAAGCAGAGAGTGCTCTTAACCACTGAGTGATGGCTTCCACCCTCCTATAGCTACTTAATTCATTACAGGAAACAACTCTAGCAGGTAAATGAACCAACTCTAGTGTGTCTGCAGGCTGGAGTGGTGCCTAGCAATCAACAGAAACAGGTTCCTGATACACGCAGACACTTGCCTGGAAATGCCCTTCGGAAATGAAAGCAAGAGGCTATACACCATCTGATTCCATTTTTCTGTTATTCTGAGAAAGCAAGACTACAGTGACACAGAACAGGTTAGCGGTTGGCAGAGACGTGGACTAAGTGGACTCTTCTGTACTTTTAATGTGTTTCTGGTTAAATGACTTATCTGCCACCATTCTCCACAGAACTGCATTCCAAAAGAGACAAACTCCACTGTGGTGTGTGTGTGTGTGTGTGTGTGTGTGTGTGTGTGTGTGTGTGTGTTGAACAGCACCTAGAAACTGAAAGAAACTTTGTGTAACTGTGTAGAAGTAAACATAGAGAACAGAATATGCTTCTTACCATGAAATATCAACTCAACAAAAGGGCAACTTTGAGAGATGCCATGGCAAGATGACATTTCGCAGACAGTAGAAAACACACCTACTTTGTGCAACCTTTATATCACATGTCTTTGGAACTGTTGGCAATGGGTGTGCCTTGAGTTAAACTTGGTCTGTTTGAGCAGAGCCTTCCTTGCACAAAAGCTGAAAATACTTAGAATTCAGGAAGAGTCAGATCAGTGGTCTGTGCGTTCTAACCTGCCGTTAGCTGAGTAACTATAATAATGACAGGTGATCATTTGGCTAGCAAGGGAGTCCTTGGTGATGTGCCAGTCACATTCACAAAAGAGACATGAAAATGACTGGCATAATTCTGTTCCTACAAAAAGGCAGGTAGGCCCGTAGTCTACTGTCTCTACCTCTATCTCCTCTAACCCTGTCTCTGTTCTTCCCTTCTTCCCACCCCAAACCCCAAATAATAACTGTGAGTCAGGAGACACTGTAATAATGGGATCTGACTTCTGAAGACCTACAGACATGCCTGGAAGGAGGCGCCTCCTCTTCAAGGAAGATCTACTTTGTTTGTAAAGTTTGAAGGATCCTAGGCATTGTAAACTTTTATTGACAAATTTCCACCTTAGCATTGAGACCAAGGACTGACTTTGGAACCTGGTGCCAAACAGTTGCCAGACTCTAAGATCTTATAGATCTGGGGTTCTTTAGCCTAGTGGGGGAACTGTGGGTAAGACATAGTCTTTGAAATATTTTAACATGCCTAGAGGTGCACTAAACTCTCAACATATGAAAATGAGTAATTATGTGTATTATTTTGAGTTATCCATCTTATACACATTTATGGAATTGCCATAATATGTCCCATATAGATATATGAATTTTATATCTCAACACACAAAAAGCTCACCGTTCTAAATAAAATTACAAGTAAAATATGGGGAAAGGAACACAAGCAGTCAGTTTTTATTTTGTCAATTATCGTCAGTAAGAATAAAATAAATGAGGTGGCAAGATATCTCAGTGAGTAAGGGCCCTTGCCACCAGTACTCACATGAGTTTGACCTATGGGACCCATACTGTGGAAGGAGAGAATGGACTCTAAAAAGCTGTTCGCTTAGCTTCATGAGCAATCTATAGCACACACCTCCCATCTACCTGCAATAAACATATTCATAAATAAATACAATTAAAACTTTTTAAAGAGTAAAACAAATGAAAAGTCTTTAAACAAAAATCAAATCACACCATATATACATTACTGTGTAGTAACAGAGTGCCAAGGATAGTGAACAGCTTCTAAAACCTTCCAGAGAGAGAAGACAGGCTAAGAGTCACCAAAAGGAGAGTAGTAAGGGTCGCTAGCAGCAGAAGGTCATTACTGCAGCCACACAGAATGTTAGACTAGAACATTGATGCCCATGTGATTTTGAAGGAAAATCAATCTTCAGAATAAAATTCTATATTCAGCTAAATTACCAACCAATGATAACAATTTTTCTTCTTAAATATTTAAGAAAATCACCCACATGTTTTCCTAAGGCAATCAAGAAGGACATTTAAATTCATGAAAAATAAGACAACATACTATATAGGGAGAGTCCCTATGAGAATATGGTACAGGGAAAACCTAGTCTGAGATGCCTGGCCAAAACCAGACAGTAGCAGTCTGGAGAGGAGAGGAGGGGGAGGCAGGAGAGTTTTTCTAGGAAAGAGAGAAGAATGATACAGGTGGAATGCCTAATGTATGTGACTCCGTGCAACGCACTGGGAACTCAAAGCAATACACATACTTGACAGTATTTAAAATAAAAAGAACTTAGGACAATGACATCTAACACATATGCACAGAAATTACCAAATTAATGCTACTTGAAATTTACTAGAAGATTGTCAGCTATCTGTGGTTCTGGTTCAGTCTCTCAGACTCTTGGAAAAAAATCTATTGAGGGAGCATACCATGCTATAATAGCTTGTAGAATTCTATGATAGAAAAACTTTCTGACCAAGATCTTTGATGCCAGATTCAAGTGGCCTATGCTCTTTGGTAGGTGGGATGTATCTACTGCTTCTCAGCCAGGCTATAGGGCAGATCAAGTCAATACTTTCTTCTCCAGGCCTCATATCAACACTCAGTATTTGCTGTTGTCATTTGGTGCTGGACTAAGGATAGAACCCAGGGCTCAATACACGCTTGGTAAGCACTCTTCCGCTGCCCATGTCCCAGTCCCATTTTTACCTTTTATTCTGGAACACTTTCGATAAATTACTCAGTCAGCCTTGAATTCATGATCCTTCTGCCTCAGCCTCCTTAACAGCTGGAATATTAAATATTTTGATAGGCACAGATTTGTTTAAAAAAACCATTTTGGAGTAAAAACTGCTTAACTGTGTGTGCCTGTGCACATGTGTGCATGTGTGTGCGTGCATGCACACATGTGAGTGTATTTTTTTAATAGACAGTGGGACTAAAGATCCTTCAACTGCCTTTGAAGAAGTTCTAAGCCTATGTAAGTCAGGCTTTAAAAAAATGATGGTAGGTTCTTGACTATAGCAGAGTCATTGGCCAGCCCTATGATATAATATTTTAGGTGAAAAGTAACATTTAGACACACTATCTTTCGAGTACTTGTTTTCAAAGTAAAATGCATTTCTTCCTCATGTTATAGAAGTTCCTACATTGAAAAAAATGACAAAATACATATATATATATATATATATATATATATATATATATACATTTATTGGTTTTTGAGACAGGGTTTCTCTGTAGCTTTGGAGGCTGTCCTGGAACTCACTCTGTAGAACAGGCTGGTCTTGGACTGACAGAGATTTGCCTTCCTCTGCCTTCTGAGTTCTGGGATTAAAGATGTGTGCTGCCACCACCTGGCAAGTCAATATATTTTTAAATGGTAGAACTAGAAGTCTGGGTCCTCATAAAGGTGAACGCTGGATAATTTGATAGTTACCTCAACCATCATCAAATACAGTTACTCCCCCTGCTCCAAATTTTTATGGGAAAGAATAATTTTGGGGGACAATGCAAGAAGATGAACACCCCAGATGTAGTTATGACTGCTGTGGCTATGACCTTTTGGCTGCCAGCATGAACAATGTGGCCTTGCTTCCTTCAGTAATAACAACTGAGGATTTTCAGAAGTGTTAACTGGAACTGTGAGCGCAAATTAACCTTTCCTCCCCTGAGTCATTTTTGGTCAGGTACTTACGGTTATCACAGCAACAGGGCTGAGACTAGAATGTAATCCCAGAGACTTGCTTCTCTGGGTTGTCTGTCACAGCTCTCTGTCCATGAATCCGGTCTGCTCCATGGATCAGATTAACATTCCTCCATTGCCAGCTTCTCAGAGCTCAAATGCCTCATTGCTTCCCATTGGTCTCCTCCCATCACCTCATCCAACTTCACTTCTTATTTTTCAGTCTACTCAACTCTTACTTCATACCACTGAGCATGGCGAAACCTACCTTTAAAATCGCCACGAGTGCTTTCCACTCATAGCTCTGGATCCATGTTCCCCATCAGTGCCCTGTGACTCATGTTTTCCAAGGCAGCAGTAGGAAGTCCCTTGCAGGTGTTACACAGGGAACAGAAATGCAAGAAGAGATAAGAATAAAAATTTGGTGCAGATTTACTTCATCAACCTGGATCAGATTTCAGGGGGTCTAATAACATTCAGGGAGTCCAGTAACAGGCAGTTTGCTTCCATTGTATTTAAGTCCAGATAATTTGGAAAAGAGTTTTCTAGCCTGATACAATTCCACTGCACAAGGAAGCATAATAACATTGAAACTCAACTCAAGGTACACGTCATTTCTTCCAAGAAGATGGGTTCTAGAGATACACTACCTGTACTAGCTTAAGGGCCTGAGGGTCTAGCCTGGTCTCTATCATAGAGATAGTGTAGAGGTCATTTAGGCTATTAGTCATCTCTGTTCCTGGTTGTGGGGGTCATTTAGATTACTAGTCGCTTACTGTCTTGGTTGTAAGAGCTTGATAGGGCCTGGCCAACAGATAGAACACAGATCCCCTGGAGGTTAATCACTTGCAGTTCTCAGCTTTCTGGATGGAAGAACAAATTTTTCATCTTTCACATTAGAAAGACAATCCTGTGTGCTTAACATTCCTGCTTTTTCTGGAGATTTGTGGGCTCAAGGACCTTCATGCTGTACTTCCAACCCTAAACTGCATTTAAATTGTTCATATTTTTAAATACCACCTAGTAGTAGAACTCAGGGCCTCTCCTTTCTGTATGACTTCCCCATGTGGTCTCTTGTGGAGCCGAATAGATTTCTTGTACAGCAGGGCAGGGCTCCCTATAGTGTTCAAGAGGAACATCCTCCCATCCTCCACACTGGCCTCTCAAAAGCTGGGGCTCACAGCTTAGCAGTCACAAAGCAGTTCCAAATTCTAGAGCAGAAGAGAATATCAACATCTGCTTTAAACTTTCAAATGAGTCTAGCCTGGGCAGCCACCTGATGGTATCCTGGACGAAGTCCAAGCACCAGGAGCTCCGCCTTATTGGCCCCAGCCAACCCCTGAACCCAAGGATATAAAATAGTTGGCATTTAAAATAATGAACAGCTGAAGTATAGTAGCCCACAGAGATTGTAAACATAGATTTAGCCACACTCAATTATGTTTTTTTAAAAAAAGGACAATATCTATTGTCTCAAAATATCTGATAAATAAAGGAAGTCTTATAATAAACTAAACATTAAATGCTAACTATTAAGTAACATTAACATTGAAAATTGAAAATGAAATTTATACCCTGGCAATGCTGAAGCACGCATGGGCAGCCCATATATGGCAGTTCTGTTGAACTTGTTTCATGGTCTAAGTTGATGAGGACGACTGACCAGGTTTCTTCCTCAAGAGGGCATCAGATCTCACTACAGATGGTTGTGAGCCAGTGAGCCACCATGTGGTTGCTGGGAATTGAGCTCAGGACCCTTGGAAGAGCAGGCAGTGCTCTGAACCACTGAGCACTGGTATTATCAATTTGAATAATAAATAACATGTATTTATATATTCATTGTCAATATTAATATTAAAACTAACACCTCAATTTTAAAGTGAACAAAAAAATAAACAGCCATTTCACTCAGGATAATTCATCCAAAAACTCACTTGATAGCATGATAGTTTTTTTAGTTGGGAGACTTTAATGACTACTTCTATTTCACTAGGGCCTATAGGTCTATTTAAATTGTTTGTCCTGACTTAACTTTGGTAAGTGGTACCTACTGAGAAAATTGTTCATTTCTTTTAGATTTTCTAATTTGGTGGAGTATGGGGTTTTGATGTATGTTCTTATGATTCTCTGGATTTCCTTTGTGTTTGTTGTTAAGTTACAATTTTTTGTTTCTGGTTTGTTAATTTGGACATTCTTTCTCTGGCTTTTAGTTATTTTGGATGAGGGCTTGTCTATCTTGTTGATTTTTCTCAAAGAACCAACTCTTTGCTTCATTGATTCTTTGTATTGTTCTCTTGTTTCTATTTTATTGATTTCAGCCCTCAGTTTGATTATTTCTTGCCATCTACTACTCTTGGGTTACTTATTTTTCTTCTAGAGCTTTCAGGTGTGTTGTTAAGTTGCCAGTATGAGATCTCTCCATATTTTTCAAATGTAAGCACTTAGTGTCTCATGGGTTTGGGTATGCTGTGTAATAATTTTCATTAAATTCTAGAAAGTCTTTAATTTCTTTCTTATTTCTGTCTTGACCTATTTTTCATTTAGTAGAGAGTTGTTCAATTTCCATGAGTTTGTAAGCTTTCTGTTGTGATATCTAGCTTTACTCCTCAATGGTCTGTTAGGGTGCATGTTGCAGGAGGTTTGTTGACTCTGTCTCCCCAAACTGTCAACAAAGTGAACCTTGATTCAGAGGACAAAGCCACTTAGCTGACCAGAATAAAAGATATAATTTTTTTGGTGGACTCAGATGGGGAGAGAGGGACACAGGGAAGAGGAGAGAGGACCTTAGGAGAGTCACAGCCCTTTTTGGATCTCAGAAAAGCAGAGAGGAGGTTCAGCTGGGATTTTCTCCATTGTTTTTTGGTTCAACCAGCTTCATACCCTATCTGACTTCTGAGCTTTTATTAATAATAGACTAATTTAGAGAATCATTAAAGATGCAGGGAATTATTTCAATTTTCTTGAATTTGTTGAGACTTGCTTTGAGCCAAAGTATATGGTCAGTTTTGGAGAAAGTTCCATCAGATGTGGAGAAGAAAGCATATTCTCTTGTGTTAGGGTGTTTGCTCTGTAAATATCTGTTAGGTCTATTTGGTTTCGCACCAGTATTTCTCTGTTTAATTATTGTCTGAATGGCCTGTCCATTGATGAGATTGGTGTATAGAAGTCTCCCACTATTAGTGTGTGAGGGCAATATGTGATTTAAGCTGTAGTAGTGTTTCTTTTACAAACTTGGGGGCCTTTGTGTTTGAGGGATAAATTCTTTTTTTTTTTTTTTTTTTTTTTTTGTTTTTCGAGACAGGGTTTCTCTGTGGCTTTGGAGCCTGTCCTGGAACTAGCTCTTGTAGACCAGGCTGGTCTCGAACTCACAGAGATCCGCCTGCCTCTGCCTCCCAAGTTGAGGGATAAATTCTAAGAGTTGAAATGTAATTTTTGTGGATTTTTTTTTCTTTGATGAGTATGTAGTCTTCTTACCTATCTCTTTTGATTAATTTTGGTTTCAAGTTTATTTTGTTAGGTATTAAAATGGCTATATTATTTTGATTCTTATGTATATTTGCTTGGAATATTTTTCCCAACCTTTTACCCTGAGGTAATATCTCTCTTTAATGGTGAAATGAGCTTCTTGGATGCAGCAGATGGATGGATCCTGTTTTCATGCCCTTTCAATTATGTGTCTTTTTATTGGGTAATTGAGACCATTGATATGGAGAGATATCAATGACAAGTGATTGTTGATTCCTGTTATTTTGTTGTTGGTGGTGGTGGTGGTAGTGTGTGTACGTGGGCATGTACTTCCCCTCTCTTGATTTTGTTGGTATGTGATTATTTCCTGTGTTTTCATGGTTATGTTTAACCTCTTTAGGCTGGAATTTTTCTTTTAGCACCTTCTATGTTACTGGATTTGTAAATAAATATTGAACAGATGTAGCATGGAATATCTTCTTTTCTCTATCTATCGTAATTGAAAGTTTTGCTGGGTATAGTAGTCTGGGTTGATGTCTGTGACCTTATAGAGTCTGTAGTACATCTGTCCAGGCTGTTCTGGCTTTGATAGTTTTCATTGAGAAGTTAGGTTTAATCTTAATAGGTCTGCCTTTATATGCAACTTGGTCTTTTCCCCTTGCAGTTTTTAATATTCTTTATTTGTTCTGTATGTTTAGTGTTTTGATTTTTATGTGGGGAGGAAACTTTCTTTTCTGGTCCAATCTACTTGATGTTCTGTAAGCTTCTTGTACCTTTGTAGGTATGTCCTTCTTTAGGTTAGGAGATTTTTATTCTATGATTTTGTTGAAAATATTTTCTGGGTCTTTGAACTGGTATTTCCTCATTCCTCTATTCCCACTATTCTTAGATTTTGTCTATCATCTTCATAAAGTTGGTCTTATGGTATTTTCCCTGTACTTCAGCTATGTTGGAATATTCAAGGCCTGCTGTGGTAGGATAGCTGAGCTCTAGTGGAGACATGTTGCTCTGTTTCTTATTGATTGTGTTTTTATGCTGGCATCTAGACATTTGGGTTTGGGATGATTATAGGTCTAAGTGCTGATTTCTGGTTTGTTTGTTTTGGGGTGGGTGTTTTGTTCCACAGTTTCTGGTTCCTCTGGATTTTACTGGCCTGCTCATCTGCTTTGTTCACAGGGAATGCCTGTTGGTGTTGGGGGCTGGGATAGTGGGGTGAGATAGAGGAAGGGAAGTTGGAGGATAAGGTCTTTATGATTCTTTGGGGATGGAGTCAGAGATACTGGGAGTAGGAGTGGATCTCAGGAGCAGAAGGAGAGGTGTGGGTTTGTCTTCAACCTACTTTTTTGCCCTCAAAGAAGTGCTCCTTAGGTTAGAAGGGAATCCCTGCTGGGGCCTAGTGCTGGAATGAAGAAACAGTCCTGAGGGGAGGAAGTTAGGAGGGTTTGGACTATGGGATCCACAGGAACTGTGGGTACGGGGGGAAAAGAAGGTTGCAGCTGGTCTTCTGTTGCAGGGCTGGGGATGAGACAGGGGGACTGGGTCTAAGGGAACAGAACGAGCACATACATTCTTATATCTTCTCACTTAATAGAATATCAACACTTTACTTTTAGATTATGTGAATGTCTCAAAACTGCATGTGTGCTTTGACCAACAATTTTATTAAAATTTTATTAAACAATTTTATTAAAAGCATCTGGAGAAACTTTCAGTTACAAAGATTTCAGTGTAGGATTTTTTTATGATTTATGTATTTCTTATTCTCTCTCTTTTTTCTCTCTCTCTCTGTCTCTCTCTCTGTACGTATGTATGTATGCAAATATTTATACCTGTGTGTATATGGAAGCCACACGAGGTCACTGGGTTTTTTTCTCTATCACTGTCTGCCTATTCCTTTGTGGCACAGTCTCTGCCTGAACACGGGGCTCACGGCTTACCTATCTGACATCTCAGCTGGATTGGGCACCAGTAAACCTCAGAATTCCTCTTTTTCCACCTCCCTCAAATCTAGTATTACAGGCATTTGCTTGATGCCCAACTTGTATGAATACTGGGATCGGAACACAGGTCCTCACTGGAGGGCAAGTGCTCATAACCACTGAGCCATCTCTCTAGGACCTTAGGTGTTCTCATGATGATGAATTATTTGGTTAGGGCTCTGGATCTAGGAGGTGAGTTAACTTGTAGAAGGGTAAATGCAGCAACACAAAATTGATACACAGGATACATTACTAAGTAAAAAGAAAGGCAGATGACACAGCAATGCATTTGGCATGGTTCTCTCCTTTTTTGAAATAATATGTAATATACACCATATCAGTAAAATACACATGTGTATAACCATATACCACATATTCCATGGAAATTGTAACAGAGCAGTCATGAACATGAGTGAGGCTGGTGCTCTAGGAAATAAGCTCTGTTTGTCCAGAGTCTTTTTTTAAAAAATATTTTATTTATTTATTATGTATACAACATTCCTTCCATGTATGCTTGCATGCCAGAAGAGGGCACCAGATCTCATTAAAGATGGCTGTGAGCCACCATGTGGTTGCTGGGAATTGAACTCAGGACCTCTGGAAGAACAGTCAGTGCTCTTAACCTCTGAGCCATCTCTCCAGCCCCCCAGAGTCTTTAGTTAATAGTAGAACATGTGCTTATCTCCTCAATAGCAGCGTAGAGATATAACATGTAAGATGTGGTGGTAATCATAGCTGTGTTTCTTGTCAACTTGACAGAAGCTAGAACTATTTGGGAAGAGAGAAACTCAAATGAGAAAATGTTCCCAACAAATTTGCCTGTAGGCAAACCTGTGTGCACTTTCTTGACTGCTGTTGATCTGGGATGGCCCAACTTGCTGCAGAGTCACATGTTAGCAGTCTTGAAGTGTTTAAGAAAACAGTCTGAGCAAGCCATGGTGAACATGGTCTCTGTTTTGGTTCCTGCCTCTGGGTTTCTGCCCTGACTTTCCTGGTGATCGACTATGAGGTATAGGATGAACCAAAACTTTTCCTCCTCAAGCTTCTTTTGGTACTGGTGCACTATAACAGTGGCAGAAAACCTAACTAAGATACTGTATTTAAAAACATTTAGAGAAGTGAAAGCCGGGAAACAAGGGGCTAAGGTTGTTGCTTAAGCTTCTGTGTTCTCTGCTTCTACCTCACTTGAGGAAATGTTGTTTTTGTTAAATTAAGTAGCTGCCCCTTAAGCAAATGCTGTCCTAATTGGCAGTTGCAACTCTGCAGCTCCCTGTAGCTGTTAGGCTGCTCTGGCCTCAGCAATGCAGGAATTCTGTTCCCTCAGGCACCAGCTCTATTATCACTGCTAAAGGGAACTTGAGATCTCTATCCCTCACTATAGAACTTGGCATTCATAGGCAGAGGTGAAACTCTGCTCCCTCCTAGTGGCTGAATAGCAAGTAGCTAACTGGCACTCAACTTTTGGGGAACAAATTTACAAAAAAGTCATTTGCCTGAGGCTTTTTTAGCCACTGGTACAGGCAAGAACTGGAATTAGAATTTCAGCTCTAGGAATTGGAACGCAAACATAGCCATATGGGTTTGGGAGAAAAACTACCACTCCCAGCTCCCACCCACCTGGCTTAGCTTCCATGTAAAGATGGAAAATACACAGATAATCTGGATACTGTATGTTATTGTGTTGTCTTTGAATTGTTTGACTGCTGAGGAAGGGGCAATAGCTGCTAAAAGACATTTGATTATAAATGCTTCTGGATTAATCCTACCCTATATATTTTGAAAATGTCTTGACTTCAAAATTTAAGTCAAAAGATATGTTATTTTGGAGATGTTTTGCTTTTGTTTCCACAGGAAATGAGAGGCTGTGGATTCATTCTGGGTTAAGAAAAATAGGATTGATCAATGAAGACCTCTTGAAAAATCTCCTATACGAGATTTGAACCAACCATTTGGATGGTTCAAATGATCCTGTGGGAGCCAGCCATGATAAGCTAAGTATGGGCAGGTCACCCAAAGGAAGTTCTTTACTTCCAACCATTATCACCTGCCAGAGTAGAGCTCAGCCATCAATAAATTTAATAAGAGGCCTGAGTCTCAGTAGTTTACCCTGAAGCAATACCTGGCTGCAGGAAAAACCACAAGCTTAGATTACCTGACCACCACCCAAGAACAGACCATTCAAAGGAAATGCCTAACATTCCAACTGCTGTAGATAGGATCACCTGCCAGAAAACACTCACCAGGACACTCCTAGACAAATGTCAGCCAATCAGGGGTCCTGAACCTCAAAAACCCCTCACCCCATCTTTACTACTATAAAAACCCAATTCTTACTGAGCTCGGGGCTCTCCGTTTATTCCAATACATTGGACATGTGGAGAGACTAAGTTTGCAAACTTGCTTAAAATAAAGGCTTTTGCTTTTACATACGGGACTTGGTCTCTTTGTTGGTTTTTGTAGGGACCTCACAGATTTGGGCATAACAATCCAATGTTTTAGAGCACCTCTGTTGTTGTTTCTACAGTCTAGAACATTCTGAGTTCTTCATCCAAAACAGCTTCAAGACTGCTGGCTGAGATGAACCAGGCTAACAGAGTACTCCAATCAGGACTTGATCATAATTTTAAATTTTCTGTAGGTCCTCATAAGATTATCAGTGCCCCCAATCAGGAGGAAGTAGCCTAGAAAACTATGCCCACATTCCCCCCAAATGAATTATGAATGTTTGTCTTTGTTTAGAGTATTGGTTGTAAGCTGTTATTGATAATGGTCAGAAAAAAGCTAAACAAAGGAGATTAGATTCAGAGTTCTTGTTTTGAAAAGAAAAAAAGGGAAGTGCTGTGGGATAATGCTTTTGTACTCTATAAATATTTGTCACTGGTATTGGTTTAATAAAATGCTGATTGGCTAGTTGCCAGGCAGAACGTATAGGCAGGGAGATCAAACTATATTTGAAACTATGAAACTATATTGAAACTATGAAACTATATTTGATTGACTTTGGAACTCACTATGTTTTCCAGGTAGGCTTTAAATTTATGAACTTCCTGCATCAGACATCTGAATATGGGGGTTATAAATGTGTCCCACGGTGCCTGCCTCGTCCTGATCTTTTTCTCCTTCTTTGATTGTTTGAGTTCACAACCTTGTTACCTTTGGTCTTATGTTCTACATGTATTCCCACATTCTCCAGCTACATGTGTTAGAACACTTTCAGTTACATTTACTTGGCTGAGGTTGGAGGTGAGAGAAATTTAAAGTTGACTTTTATCTTTTGAAACTGTGATCATCTTTATTCACAAAGTAATGCAAACTTAAGCATATTTTAGTATTTCTGAAATAGGGAGTCTTACATGTGCTATAGAGGTACAGTTTAGTCTGACAGTCTTCTCTATTCACAGTGCCCAGAATGGGACGGACCCATCAAGCATTCAATCTATATTTGGTGAAGAATCAGGGTTGTGCTCAGACAGACCAGGATCCTGGAGAAAATAGATTTTGAGTGCAAATACAGATATCTTGGCACCTCAGCATGATGGTCAGCTTGCTTCTCTTTCCAATTCATTGTCATCGGCCCTGAACTGTGGCTTTCCACTGCTTCACCGTCTGAGATGTTTATTTCTAAACTGCCATGGGGCAGCATGCCGGTGTAATGGCTTTGCTACTCTAGTTCATATGTCTGCAAAGGAGAAGCAGTTATTTCCTGTAAAAGCCTCACTGTAAGTGTAAATATAATCTAATGCCTGGAGCTTGCTGTCCCACCATCTCCAGATAATAGAATTGTCCTAAGTCCCTAATGTTGGTGTGTGTGTGTGTGTTAAGTATGTGTCTGTAAGTCCATAATGTTGGGGTATTATATGTTAAGTATGTGTTTATAAGACCCTAATGTTGGGGTGTGAATGTATTAAGTGTGTGTCTGTAAGTATAAACCATTATTTTATCAAGAACAGGGATATTGACAAACCTGAGCTAATATACACATTGGTCTTGTAAGAAACATGATTGTTTTATTTATATTTTAATCTCTGGGGAGTGCTAATGCTAGACTGCCTCAGGCCTCCTTGCCTTTCCTACCCCAATTTCATCTAAAAGTCTTATACATTTCTTCTTTTAAAATTGTTTTTCTATGGGGTACAGTATGGCAATTTTTTCCATGTAGGCCTGTACTAATTGAGTCCAAGTAATTAGTGATTCCAATTTCTTTTCAATGCTTTGTGTTTACTTAAAAATTTTGTAGGACTGGAACTGATCTTAGGGCCTTACAGATATTGGGAAAATACTCTGCCACTGGACTGTATCCCAAAGCCTTGGCTTAATCTCGTCTAGCTAATCAAGATGTTTGTCAGCAAGTGCATTGTATTGGATAGCACTAAAACTAACTCCATTATCGATTTGCTACCTATTATTCAGCCTTTCGCTCTCATTTCTCCTCCACTTGTAACCAGTGGTAAGCATTATTCTATACCCAGATAGACATGGTTTTTAGCTACTACATATGAGAGTAAGCATGCCGTATGCTTCTTTCTGTGCCTGACAAAGTGGAAGAATGATGATACTTTAGAGCAGTAGCTTCCAGCTCCATACACTTTGTCATGATGACTGGATTTGATTCTTTCTTATGACCAAATAATAGTACATGGGACCAATAAATCTCATAGTCTTGACTTGCTCATTGACAAACATGGTGTGAATTTTGGCTGTTGTGACTGATGATGGGATAAACACATGCAGCATCACTTGCATCTACTGATTTCTGTGTGCTGGGTGTTAGTGTTAGATTCTGGACATTACAAAAGATATAATATTAAGAAGCAAATTATCACCTCTCCCCATAAAGCCCTTCTAAATGTATTACATAAAACCCAAGTTCAACAGCAATAGTGGGGATAGGCTGGAATGCAGGGAGACATCCCTGAACTGCAACATGTACCCTCAGAAGGCCCAGGGATGAAACATTGAGAATTAAAGATATAAGCTGTCTATGGGCCATAAGAAGATGGTGGTGTCACATGAATGGGACATTCATTTTCTTCAAATAGGGAAAGAAGAGACTCTGCAACGTTTGGGTGTAAAAGAAAATGTGTTGCATTTATGGAAAAGCTTGTGGTATAGTTTGGCTAAAACATGGAATGAACTTTGCAAATGGAAACTCAGAAGAAAGAGAGGCAAGGGTGACCCTGGACAAGAAGACCTTATAACATGGACCAGGATTGAAGTTTTAACTTGAAAGATATAAGGAAGTAATGAATGATCTTAAGAAAAATAAAGTGATTGGGATATTGGAATAAATTGCTGGTTTCTGGAGGTGAGAGTTTTAACAGGTTACACTCACTGTTTATAAACTCTGTGCTTGTCTAGGCTGTTAAACATTATCACATCTATCTCAACTAATGCTGGAAATTATGCTCTGACTCTGAACCAGATTTGACTGGGAGTCTCTCTTTCCTTTTTTCCACCTCATGACTGCTGTGGGATAATGTTCCTCTACCCTGTAAAGATTTGTCACTTGTATTGGTTTAATAAAATGCTGACTAGCCTGTAGCCAGGCAGAAAGTATAGGTGGGGAGACCAGACTAGGAGAATTCTGGGAAGAGGAAAGGCTTGGTTGTCAGTCACCAGCCAGAAACAGAGGAAGCAAGATGAGAATACCTCACTGAGAAAAGGTACCAAGCCATGTGGCTAACATAGATAAGAATTATGGGTTAATTTAAGTTGTAAGAGCTAGTTAATAATAAGCCTGAGCTAATAGATCAACCAGTGAAGAAGTAGGCTGTACTAAGAATCCTCAAGGCACATGTCCAGTGACCTGCCCCCTTCAGCAGGGCTCCACCGCCTAAAGTTCCCACAGTCTTATTAAATAACACCACCAATTGGGTACCAACTGTTCAAACACATGAGCCTGTGGGGGATATTTCATTTTCAAAGAATGACAATTGCTGACAGAGACTTAAACTGTGCTTTGAAGAAGTAGTTTCAGTAATGACTCTTGTTGCCATGGTAATCATCCTCTGTGTAGCTAAAGGCACACAGCAAATAGAATGGAATCAAATATTGGTTTATTGATATCTATTGTTAATATTTCAAACTGTCATGCTTACATGGTCTTTATGTATGTAGGAAAGTAAATCTTGAGAGTGTAGGTATCCTTGGAGAAATTCTATTTCTGGACAAGGAAATAAGTGCAATTTGCAGGAATGTCCTGCCATATTGCAAAGTGAACAGGCCAGTAGAGGCAGATAGGTAAATGTCCTTTTGACAAGGACATAATCACTCATTTAAAGGAAAATAAACTGGGTAAAGATGAGATAATATTAGCAAGGAAAGATAAGAAAAATGAATGGAATAAGATGCACCCATATTCCCAAATATTGTTTATAAATGTTCTTCTATATTTAAAGGGGGATATGACATAGATAAGAATAATTTCCATTTGTAAGGATTTTGCTTTATTGATATAAATTTAAGGTCAATCTTGTTATATGTCTATTTCTGCTCTTGATTAAGCTATTGTGATTGTGTAGTTTATTTAAAAATGTAATGTATAATTAGAAAATATTGGTGTTAATGGATAATCATTGATAATAGTCAAGTTTATAGTCATGTTAGTTAAATTTTCTAGATATATAGAGATATATTTCAGTTAAATAGGCATTCTTCATATCTTTCAAAGACTACAGAATATGGCATTTAAAATGTTTTTAATAACTTAGGACTTTTCGTGACAATGAGACACATCTGCTCCTGGCAGCACCAGATACTTCAAGAGGAAGATGGGCATCAAAGAGGCTCTTTATGGAGTTTGATAGCCATTTGGGCAAGAAACTGCTCTTGCCTGGACTGATGCATAAACTAGACATGCAGTACCCACAGAGAGATGACTGCTGAACTTGCCTAAAGGTGAGATGGTCCTTCGGGGTTCTTGCTTCATAAAAGAGTCTGTGAGACATTCTGCAGGACACAGAAAAAAATGACTGAGCTGTCTCAAAAGTTTACTTCTTCATGGAAATGTCTGCTGGATACTATGGGCCTGTAGGCTGAAGATGGATGCCCAAATGGTACAAAACAAACTTTGTGTGACTGTCCAGGAAGTGAGATGTCTCTGTCATTTCTAGAGTTTTGGAAATTGCTTATAAAGCACTTCCTGTTTAAGTAATATTATCTCCTTCTGGAGTCTTTGATGGAGTTAAAGAATTTATAGATATAGTTTTCCTTAGTTATGATAAAAGATAAAGTAAATATAAATATTGCAACTGTAATTCTTGCTTGATAACTGTTTTGTTATATATAATTTTACTATGTTAAAGTTAAAGCTTTCAATTTTGTTTAAACAAAAAAGGGAAAATGTTGTAAGAGGTTCTTCTGTCTATGTATTGCTTTTATTGGTTGAATAAAGAAACTGCCTTGGCCTTTTGATAGGGCAGCACTTAGGTATAGACAGAACTGAATGCTGGGAAGAAGGGCAGAGAGAGAGAGCCGCCATGAAGCTGCCAGGTCAGACATGCTGAATCTTTCCTGGTAAGCCATGACCTCGTGGTGACACACCGATTATTAGAAATGGGTTAAATAATGATGTGAGAGTTAGCCAATAGGAGGCTAGAGCTAATGGGCAAGCCGTAATTAAATTAATACAGTTTCTGTGTGGTTATTTTTGGTGTAAGCTAGTCAGGTGACAAAAAGCAGGCCCTCCCTTCATCAACTCTAAGACATGTTAGTTATTCTTGAATGCATCGGTACTTAAAGGTAATTACCTACTAAATCTCTCATTGGTCTTCTTTGGAAGGTGCTGCAGAATCATCATTGATTGTAAATCTAATAAATTATGTGGTACAACTTAGTATAAATAGCATTGCAGATTGTCAGGTTGTGAATTTGGAAGACATTTGTAAAGAGTTTTAGTAAATATACACAGCAGCTACCACAAACCTAGCATTCCACCACCTAACTTCTGAGGAACTAATGCAGTCTGGCCACGGTCATCCATAACTATGAAAACCATTAAGTGAGCAGCAGCTAGAGAATAACAACATCAGGTCAGGCTGATCACAGAAAACCAGCATCCTACTCTTAGAAACACATGAAGAATGAAAGAACTTGGAACTACATATTATATGTCTAGTAACAGAAATACAGTGCACCCCTTAAACTAGCAATCCCATGAGTTTCTGCTGAATCTGACCAATTATCTAGTTTTTCAGATAATGTAAGACCTAGAAGAAAGCAGAAAACTTCCTATAGGTAATGGGTTTGGAAGGTACCCTTTCTTCTTGTCCAGAGATGGGGTCATTGGTGTCCAAATTATATCTTTTATACCTTCTGTTTTAGAAGCTCCTCACAGTCTTTTCATTAATAGTCCATGCAGAGGCCCAATGATGGGAATATTGTGGAACCCTCCCCTGAACAGCACATCATACAGAGGCAGTACAGGCCAGCTCAACATGGCATGATGTCAGGGGATGAGGATTGCCCTCCACATAGCCTAAACAGGGACCCTGCATTCAAAGATCTGCTTACTTTGGTTTTGCTAGATACTTTTTTGAGGAGCTTCAAGGACAGGCAGCTGATGGCAGAACCGCCCCCAACCTAAGACAGGGCCCTGGGAACCCTATGACGGGTAATGGGGAGAAAAACCTGGTCCCCAATTGACCTAAGACAAGAGCCCTCATCACAGGCCATCATTAAGGGCCAAAATAAAAAATATATAATTAAGACACCCCTCTGTTCCCAGGAGAGGATAGGAGACTCCACTCGAGAGAAGGGTCCTCCTTGTCCCAGTCCCTTCTCCTATAGGTCTGACAATATGGTTGGATTCTGACCAGTGCTCTCCACTTATTAGCTGCCTTCCTTAATAAAAGGAAGGGGGATTTGTCAGGGACCATTTTCCTAAAGGATATATTTGTCAGGGACCATTTTCCTAAGGATAGATTTGTCAGGGACCATCGTCCTTACAGGGATAGCAGAGGTCATTGCCCTAAGGATGTTTACAGAGAACCCACCCCTCATCCCAACTTCTTGAGGACATTCTGTTAACGGAACCCACCCCTTACTCCAATGCTAATGGATCACATGCTTCGGCTTACACCAGGTGCTGGCTGATGACCTTCAGTTACCCTGGCAGAGTTCCTGCCTACCCCTACCTCCACCCCATTCAAGGGTATATAAGCTGTAACTTTCACCCCAATAAACGGAGACCTTGAGAATAGAATCTTGCTTGGTCTCCTTCCTCTTCTTCAGCCCATGTCTTGCAGGTTAGTGCCCCTTCAGAGGACCCTGAATAGCTGACCCCCCAAGCGGGGGTTACAGTTGGGGAAAGCGTAAAGCTGGTCCCCTAAGGCATAGTCCTATGCCAGAGACCTGGCCTATCATAATACCTTCACTGTTGACAGGATGCCACCTTAAATGCTTTGTATCATTAGTTAGATGGGGGAGCCAAAGGCAGCCACACCTTCATAAAGGGAGGCTTTGGTGAAAACCAAACCCAGCATTCCTCATATAGGGAATTATTAATGGCATGTAAAGCAGTTATAGAAGCATTGACCATAGATAGAATAAGATCAGCAGAAGAGGAAAGTCCTCGGGGTATGGTGGGTTGAAAAGGAGGGGCTGTTACAGAGGAACCATTGGTTGGGGGTTGTTTGTGAGATGAAGGACGACTAGGTTGCCCACTAGCCAGAGAATGTAATGCCTTATTGGGGCCTACTGTGGTAACGAAGGATTGGGGGACCGTTCTTAGTAACTTTATTTTAAAAGTCACCCCAAAATCCCTTCTGGCCTTATAGAGACGGAGCCCCCATTCTACCCCTCTAGAGCTGGCCCAGTCAAATTTTTTTCCTGCTTCTGTAAAGGAAATTACCAAGGGGTTACACCAGCCCCTGGATTGGCTGTCAGATGCACATTGAGCTGGATCTTTTCTCTTTACTTGAATATAATCCCAGGAAGAAGAGGGATTCCAATATGTATCCCCAGTAGTTTCACAGCCCCATGAGGCACAGAAATAATCAGAGCTATATCCACATTTGGAGGCCAGGGAGCGATTTCTGTGGGAGGCCCCAGGGCAAACATATATTGGTGTAAAGGCAAGGGAGGTCCTACTAAGTTTGGTGGCACAGCCAAGCTCCATGGTATGACATGAATCTTCTGGAGCCTGAGTTAAAGGGAGAAACTTATCGGCCACTCCCCAATCTGTATGGCCTCCCAGAGCCAGTTTGCAGAGATCTACCTCTAGAGGGCCCCAATCTGGAGTTGCGGCTATGGTGGAGGAGGAGTTAGCAGTGTCACCTGCTTCATTTATGACCTGCCAGGTAAAATTGAAAAGTTGATACAGGGGTGTCGTCACTCCGATATGGTTGGTCCAAATTAGAAGGAGCCATACCCAAGGTGGTTTCAAGATTTCTGCCAGCATCTGAAAGAAAACACAAGAGGAAATTTTCTCAGGGTTTACTTTCCCTGGTTGGATTATACAATTTTATCAAACGCTCAGGGAGCCACCTGGCATTTTGAGCCTTGGTATCATAAATACATGCATGGCCTTTTCCCCAAATAAGCACAGGGTCAGGGCCAGCCCAGACTCCCAACAGGGGGTCCTTCCATAGGGCTTGTGCAGAAGTAGATTGGGTAGAAGGGTGCCACAATCTGTCCGCAGCGGACTGCCCTTGATTGTCCAACTTTAGAAAATTGAGCACAAAAAGAGCATGAGCCAATATTGTCTTGGCATTGCCTTTTATGGGGTAAAGAGTCTCTTGTGTCATTAACTTAGAGATGGTATGCTTAAGAGTCTGATTGGCACGTTCAACAATGCCCTGGCCTTGTGGATTGTAGGGAATACCAGTACGATGTTTTATATTTAACTGGGCACAGAATTGTTTAAATTTTTGGCTAGTATAGCCAGGTCCATTGTCAGTCTTAAGCATTTGGGGATGTCCCATAGCAGAAAATGCAAGAAATAAGTGAGCAATGACCTGTTTAGTTGCTTCCCCCGTCTGAGCAGATGCATACAGGAAGCCACTATAAGTATCAATAGTAACATGAACATATTTAAGTTTACCAAAGGAAGGGACATGAGTAACATCCATTTGCCATAGTTCTCCTGGGATCAGGCCCCGAGGGTTGACTCCCAGATGAAGTTCAGGTAAAAAGGTCACACAATTCTTGCAATTTTTAACAATTTGTCTGGCTTGTTCTCTAGTTATACCAAATCTAAGATGCAAGGTTGAGGCATTAAGATGATGGAGTAAGTGAGCAGCCTGAGCTTCCTGTATAGGATCCTGTACAGAGACCAAGGTAACTAAACAAGTGCTCTTGTCCGCCAATTCATTTCCCTGTGTCAAAGGTCCAGGCAAACCAGAATGTGCTTGAATATGGCCCACAAAAAAATAAATATGTACGGTCTCTAATTAATCTTTGAATTTTGGAGAACAATTAAAACATAGGTGTTGAAGGCTGAATGGTAGGAACCATTTCAAGGACCTGAATAGCCCTCACAACATATTGACTATCAGAGAACAAATTAAATTCTTGGTGGCGGATCAATTGGAATATGGTTAAAGCTGCATTTAATTCTACCATCTGGGCAGATCTGTTTGGGGTATCAATAGAGTAGGCCTTATCATTAATAACATATGAGGCTTTCCCACTTTTTGAGCCATCTATAAACACAAGTAAGGCATTTGGAATGGGCTGCAAGCGTGTATTCTTTAAAAATGTAAAAGGTGTAATATTAAGAAATTGGATAAGCCTGTTTCCTGGCATGTGGGTATCAAACTTTCCCCGAAACCCAGCAAGTAGCACAGCCCATTCATCATGTCTTTGTTGTAGCCAGGCTATCTGATCTCCCGAATATGGGGTAACAATAACATCTGGGTCATGGCCAAAGTATCAAACCGCAGTCTTGATACCTGAGAACAGAACCTGATTCGCTAAAATGGGATAGGAGGGCAAAACCTTGGATGAGGTAGCAGGCGCATGTATCCAAAGAAGCGGCTGCTCCTCTTGCCACAGGAACCCTGATGGCATATAATCAGTGGCAAATGTCAATAGATAAAGAATTTTTTCAGGATCAAAATATCCTGAGCCTTGCTGGGAGATAGCTTCTTCTACCCTTATAAGTGCGGCTTCTGACTCTACTGTAAGGCTCCTAGGGGAACTAGGGTCAGGATCTCCTTGTAATATATTAAATAAAGGTTTTAAATCTCCTGTTGTGAGTCGCAAATAAGGGCGTAACCAATTAATATCACCTAAAAGTTTTTGAAAATCATTCAGGCAAAGTAAACTCGTTCTTTTTATATGGATTTTTGAGGTGCGAATTAAGGTTGGTTCCAATTGAAACCCCAAAAACAAAAAGGATAGCAAGTCTGAATTTTTTCTGGGGATATAATAAAGCCCCTGTATTGTAAAACCAAGACTAAATCCTGAGCTATTTTTTGTGCCATATCAGCCTTGTCTGCAGCTATTAACAAGTCATCCATGTAGTGGATGAGGTATGCAGAGGGGTAAAATAACCTTATGGGATCCACAGATTGTGCCACAAAACGCTGGCATAGGGTGGGCGAGTTGGCCATGCCCTGTGGTAAGACTCGCCGTTGAAACCGAGGGTTTGGGCCAACATGATTAGTAATTGGGATGGAAAACGCAAATCGCTTACAATCTGCAGGGTGAAGAGGGATAGAAAAAAAGCAGTTTTTTATGTCGATAACAATCTTGTGAAAATCTTTGGGAATAGCAACTGGTGATGGCAGGCCAGGCTGTAAAGCTCCCATGGGTTGCATGGTTTTATTAACTTTCCTTAAGTCCTATAACAGTCTCCAGTCCCCATTTTTCTTTTTAATGACAAATATAGGGGTGTTCCATGGGGATGTGGAGGGCTCAAGATGTACCTGCTCTAATTGTTCCTGCACCAACTGCAGGGCAGCCTGAACCTTTTCCTGAGGCATGGACCACTGGTCTATCCAGACTGGGTCATTAGACCTCCAAGATATCTTATCAGCCTGGAGTGCAGGAGGATCAGTGGCCCTTAGGAAAAAAAGTCCACGCCTAAGCCTAACCGACCTTGGCGTTGGCCAGTAGCAATAGGGTCTGTAAATCCTTGTTCTTTCTTTCCTAATCCTTTACCAGGGAGGAATACCAGGAATCCCATATTAAGCATCTGTTTAGTGACAATTTCATTAGGACTAAGCATAATAACTCCCATTTGTTTTAAGATGTCCCTTCCCCAGAGGTTAACTGGGAGGCCTGGGACTATAAAAGGCTGAATGGTGCCTGAATTACCCTCTTTGTCTTTCCAGGTTAATAACTTAGAACTTTTTAAAGTATTCTGGGTTTGTCCTATACCTTGTAAGTGGGTGGCAGTGGAATCTACAGGCCATGTTTTAGGCCAGTACCTGGATGATAGTACGGTGACATCCGCACCTGTGTCTAAAAGACCCTGGAATTATTTATTATCTAGCCATAAAGTCATCATAGGTTGGGTATCAGAAAGCTGTTGTACCCAATATATGTCAGAAGAGCCGGGGCTCGAGGCACCACGTTTGTTTCCTTGGCAGGGGAATTGTCCCATCATAGGTAATGGCAGGGCTTGTGCTATGCGATGTCCAGCTCTAAGAGTTAAGGGGCCTTCGGTAGCAGTGGCGAGCAATTTAATTTCTCCTTCATAATCAGCATCAACCACAGAGGGAGTAAAAGAAAGCCCCTTTAGGGAGCAGGAAGCTCGCCCTATAATGAGATAGAACATGCCAGGAGGAGGAGGGCCATACAGACGAGTCTCTACAATCGTGGTCCCATCCTCATGGGTTATACTCCAGGTGGAAGAGGGGCACAAGTCCAATCCTGCGCTCCCTGGGGTGGCCCTGTAAAGGGGTTTTGACGTTGGGTCATTCCCCTTACATGAGCCGGCTAGTACAGAATTGGTGAGTAAGGGCCCCTGATCGGGGCCCCTCTCCCGTTTCCCTGAACCCCAGTAGCTGAGACAGGGGTTAGGGAGTTGCCCATATTATCAGTCTTGGATTTGCAATCCCTTGCCAAATGTTTGCCCCGACTACATCGGGGGCAGAGTCCTGGAGGAACATCCCCTCTATTCTCAGGACAATTTTGGTTATTCTAAACTATCGATCGAGAGGGGCATTCTTTCACAAAGTACCCCAGTTGACCACAGGTGAAACATGGGTTCCCTCCGGGGCGAGAGTGTCCCCTTTGTCCCTGAAATAATGTGGGAGGGTAGAGAAGGAGGAAGGGCGGATATAGGAGCAGAGAAGAAGATATCTACATTCAGAGAGCTATTTTAGGGCTGGCCAGAGACTTGGCTCTAGAGTGGATACCAGGAGTCCACAGGAGTGCCCCCAGCTAGGTCCTTAGGCAGCAGAGTAGAGGGTGCCTGAACTGGCCTTGCCCCACTATCACACTGATGATTATCTCAAATATCACCATAGAATGTTCGTCCAGCGACGAATGGAGATAGAGGCAAAGTGCCTCAACAGAGCAACAGACTGAGCCCCCAAGGTCCAGTTGAAGAGCAGAAGGAGGGAAAAGAGGAGCAAGGAAGTCTGGACCGTGAGGGGTTGGTCCACCTCCTGAGACAGTGTGCCTGTTCTAATGGGAGCTCACCAAATCCAGCTGGAAGAGGTTTTAAATGTATTCATTCCACTTTAAAGTGTACATAGGTGTGTGGGCAAGGGCAGGGAGGCATGCATGTGAATGTAGTGCCTGAGGAAGCCAGAAGGGGGCATCAGATCCCCAGGCGTTAACAGGCAATCGTGGGCCCTCCCACACCTGTAGTCATTCAGTCCCTGGCCAAACCAGTGTGTGCTCTAAACCACCAACACTTCTCTGCAGTCCTCCATGGAAACGAATGAGCACGGAGGACAACGTGGATTCGCTGGATCACATACATAAGGAAAAACATACTCATTCTGCTGTCGTGACAAACACCATGATCAGATGCAGCTCAGGGGAGGGAGGGTCTATTTGACCCCACAGATTATTGTTTAGCACCGAAGGAAGTCAGGACAGGAACTCAAGCAGGAGCTTGGAGCCACATCTCTTTGCTATCCCGCACAGCACTATTCCTAATCAAAGGACTCATTCACAGCCAAGGAAGAGCAAGCAGCAGAGACCATAGATGAAACTGCTCGGTAGCTGGCTTCCACACAGGTTCATGCTTAGCTGCCTTTCTTACATGGCACAGACACATCTATCTGTCCGGGGAAGAGTGCCACCCACAGTGGGTTTGGCCATCCTACACCAGTTAACAAAAAGACAATCCCCAGCAGACATAGCCACAGGCCAACCTGACCTCTGAAATTCCTGAATAGAGACCCCATTCTCAGATGACTCAGGTGGTATTAAGTCACAGACAATGTTAACTAGGACACATCGGTTGCTTTTTAAAGAAGAAAATGATAATAATTATGGTAACTGAATTGGGAAAGTCCACCCGTGATCACGTGAAAGCCCACCCGTGATCACGTGAAAGCCCACCCGTGATCACGTGAAAGCCCACCCGTGATCACGTGAAAGCCCACCCGTGATCACGTGAAAGACCACCCCTGATCACGTGAAAGGCCACCCCTGATCACGTGAAAGACCACCCCTGATCACGTGAAAGACCACCCCTGATCACGTGAAAGACCACCCCTGATCACGTGAAAGGCCACCCCTGATCACGTGAAAGACCACCCCTGATCACGTGAAAGCCTACCCGTGATCACGTGAAAATCCCCCAGTCGTCACCTCATCCAATAACGGGCAAAGAAAAATATGTCAGTCCACTAGGACCTCAGAGGTCTAAGGAAAATGACATCTTCAACACATTTAGCCCTTTCTGTCACAAACATAACTACAGGGGCCGGACGGTTGAATGTAAAGCTTAGAATGTTCTTATACTAAAGATTTCACAGTAACCACACCTTACAAAGTTACAGATGAAAAGATTAATAGATTTCCATAGATGAATTGACACGAACAAGTGCTTCCTTGGCTTTAAATCTTTTTTTCCTTGACAAAGAATAGTGTTTTGACTTTAAAAAAATTGCCAAACGCTTAGGGTAACACACATGCCTCTCTAAGGGCTCTGACAGTATTCCATCATCCCCCTGAAGGAAGAACAGCAACTCATCATGGTAATTATTGGAGCCTTCCAATTAGACGGGATGTTTCCGGGTGGGAGAGAACTTATCTTCTGCTTTGTAGTCTCTTTGCCTACTACATGCTTTACATTTTAAGAGTTAAAACATTAGCTTACTTTATTCTTCACAATCAGAACATGTATTCTCTGATTATGGAGATGGTATTGCCAGACCGCCGCTAGATGGACCTGTGCTTAGTCTACTGCACCATGTTACAAGAAGGCTCCTTGACAGCCTACTTCTACTTCTGTTCCTCCACCACAGAGAGGGCAATGAAAGATGAAAGAAACACTTCTGCCCAAGCCGAGCTAACTGAACCAATGGGTTTAATTGGGATTATTTCAAAATACAGGGACATTTGCCATAACCACACTCTAGAGGAAGGCTCCTCGCTGCACAGCAATTTTTAATCTTAGGAAGCAGAGGGGACTCTAGAGCTAGGTGATTCTGCTGACCCTGCCCCTCTCTTGAGCAAGTTGTTACTGCTGCTTTGACTTTTGAAGGTGGCGATGGTCACGTGCATCCGGAAGAATCATCTACACAGCAGATGTGTCCTTCTCTCTCTCTTACTTTCTTGTTAGATTCTTTTTTAAATCCAATTCCACATGTTTTTATGGTAACTATGTTTAAAGAGGTTTTAATTTTTTGTAATTTTTTTCTTTATTTTCCCATTCAAAAATTTACACTTCCTCCCCTCCTCCCATTCCCTTCCCATTCCTTGCAGTAATCACCCTCCTGCCTCCCCCTCCCTCCCTAAGAGAGGGCGGGGAACCCTGCCCTGTCAGAAGTCCAAGCCCCGCCCCTACATCCAGGCCTAGGAAGCTTTGCATGCAAATAGACTAGAGTCCCAAAAGGCCAGGACATGCAGTAGAAACAAGTCCCAGGGCCTTTATCAATGGCTTCTCAGTCAGCCCCCATTTTCAGCCACATTCAGAGAGTCCAGTTTGATCGCATACTCATTCAGTCCCGGGCCAAATGGCCAAAAGACACTTGAGGTCATGTTCAACCTCCTTCGGTTCATCAGGGAAATGCAAATCAAAACAACTTTGAGATATTACCTTACACCTGTCAGAATGCCTAAATTAAATTATAAACACCAATGATAGCCTATGCTGGAGAGGATGTTGAGTAACGGGAACACTCATCCATTGCTGGTGGAAATGCAAACTTGTGCACCCACTTTGGAAATCAGCGTGGCGGCTTCTCAGGAAATTGGAAATCAATCGACCTCAGGATCCAGGAATAACACTCTTGGGAATATACCCAAGAGATGCCCAATCATACTACCAAAGCATTTCTTCAACTATGCTCATGGCAGCATTATATGTAATGGCCAGATCCTGGAAACAACCTAGATGCCTCTCAATGGAAGAATAGATAAAGAACGTGTGGAATATATACACATTAGAGTACTACTCAGCAGAAAAAAAATAATGACGTTTTGAATTATGCATGCAAATGGATGGAAATAGAAATACTATCCTGAGTGAGATAATCCAGATCCAGAAAAGATGAATATGGTATGTTCTCACTCATTAGTGGACTCTAGCCATAAACAAAGGACCTTAAGCCTATATAGAGAAGCCAAACAACAAGGTGAACCAAAAGAAATATATGTGTATATATAGAGATAGATAGATAGATAGATAGATAGATAGATAGATAGATAGGTAGGTAGGTAGATAGATAGATGCTCTTGGAAATTGGAAGCAAACAAAGTGGCTGGGCAAAATTTGGGAGCATGGGCGTGGGTGTAGGTAGGGTGGGGTTGGGGAAGGGGACAGGGAGAGAGAGAAGGGAGACGAATGGCTGGAGAGAGCTTGGGGGAGTGGGAGGGTGGAGATGGAGGAAGGGCAGATATAGGAGCAGGGAAGAAGATATCTACATTCAGGGAGCTATTTTAGGGCTGGCCAGAGACTTGGCTCTAGAGTGGATCCCAGGAGTCCACAGGAGTGCCCCCAGCTAGGTCCTTAGGCAGCAGAGTAGAGGGTGCCTGAACTGGCCTTGCCCCACTATCACACTGATGATTATCTCAAATATCACCATAGAATGTTCGTCCAGCGACGAATGGAGATAGAGGCAAAGTGCCTCAACAGAGCAACAGACTGAGCCCCCAAGGTCCAGTTGAAGAGCAGAAGGAGGGAAAAGAGGAGCAAGGAAGTCTGGACCGTGAGGGCTTGGTCCACCTCCTGAGACAGTGTGCCTGTTCTAATGGGAGCTCACCAAATCCAGCTGGAAGAGGTTTTAAATGTATTCATTCCACTTTAAAGTGTACATAGGTGTGTGGGCAAGGGCAGGGAGGCATGCATGTGAATGTAGTGCCTGAGGAAGCCAGAAGGGGGCATCAGATCCCCAGGCGTTAACAGGCAATCGTGGGCCCTCCCACACCTGTAGTCATTCAGTCCCTGGCCAAACCAGTGTGTGCTCTAAACCACCAACACTTCTCTGCAGTCCTCCATGGAAACGAATGAGCACGGAGGACAACGTGGATTCGCTGGATCACATACATAAGGAAAAACATACTCATTCTGCTGTCGTGACAAACACCATGATCAGATGCAGCTCAGGGGAGGGAGGGTCTATTTGACCCCACAGATTATTGTTTAGCACCAAAGGAAGTCAGGACAGGAACTCAAGCAGGAGCTTGGAGCCACATCTCTTTGCTATCCCGCACAGCACTATTCCTAATCAAAGGACTCATTCACAGCCAAGGAAGAGCAAGCAGCAGAGACCATAGATGAAACTGCTCGGTAGCTGGCTTCCACACAGGTTCATGCTTAGCTGCCTTTCTTACATGGCACAGACACATCTATCTGTCCGGGGAAGAGTGCCACCCACAGTGGGTTTGGCCATCCTACACCAGTTAACAAAAAGACAATCCCCAGCAGACGTAGCCACAGGCCAACCTGACCTCTGAAATTCCTGAATAGAGACCCCATTCTCAGATGACTCAGGTGGTATTAAGTCACAGACAATGTTAACTAGGACACATCGGTTGCTTTTTAAAGAAGAAAATGATAATAATTCTGGTAACTGAATTGGGAAAGTCCACCCGTGATCACGTGAAAGCCCACCCGTGATCACGTGAAAGCCCACCCGTGATCACGTGAAAGCCCACCCGTGATCACGTGAAAGCCTACCCGTGATCACGTGAAAGACCACCCCTGATCACGTGAAAGGCCACCCCTGATCACGTGAAAGACCACCCCTGATCACGTGAAAGGCCACCCCTGATCACGTGAAAGACCACCCCTGATCACGTGAAAGGCCACCCCTGATCACGTGAAAGACCACCCCTGATCACGTGAAAGCCTACCCGTGATCACGTGAAAATCCCCCAGTCGTCACCTCATCCAATAACGGGCAAAGAAAAATATGTCAGTCCACTAGGACCTCAGAGGTCTAAGGAAAATGACATCTTCAACACATTTAGCCCTTTCTGTCACAAACATAACTACAGGGGCCGGACGGTTGAATGTAAAGCTTAGAATGTTCTTATACTAAAGATTTCACAGTAACCACACCTTACAAAGTTACAGATGAAAAGATTAATAGATTTCCATAGATGAATTGACACGAACAAGTGCTTCCTTGGCTTTAAATCTTTTTTTCCTTGACAAAGAATAGTGTTTTGACTTTAAAAAAATTGCCAAACGCTTAGGGTAACACACATGCCTCTCTAAGGGCTCTGACAGTATTCCATCATCCCCCTGAAGGAAGAACAGCAACTCATCATGGTAATTATTGGAGCCTTCCAATTAGACGGGATGTTTCCGGGTGGGAGAGAACTTATCTTCTGCTTTGTAGTCTCTTTGCTTACTACATGCTTTACATTTTAAGAGTTAAAACATTAGCTTACTTTATTCTTCACAATCAGAACATGTATTCTCTGATTATGGAGATGGTATTGTCAGACCGCCGCTAGATGGACCTGTGCTTAGTCTACTGCACCATGTTACAAGAAGGCTCCTTGACAGCCTACTTCTACTTCTGTTCCTCCACCACAGAGAGGGCAATGAAAGATGAAAGAAACACTTCTGCCCAAGCCGAGCTAACTGAACCAATGGGTTTAATTGGGATTATTTCAAAATACAGGGACATTTGCCATAACCACACTCTAGAGGAAGGCTCCTCGCTGCACAGCAATTTTTAATCTTAGGAAGCAGAGGGGACTCTAGAGCTAGGTGATTCTGCTGACCCTGCCCCTCTCTTGAGCAAGTTGTTACTGCTGCTTTGACTTTTGATTTGGCGATGGTCACGTGCATCCGCAAGAATCATCTACACAGCAGATGTGTCCTTCTCTCTCTCTTACTTTCTTGTTAGATTCTTTTTTAAATCCAATTCCACATGTTTTTATGGTAACTATGTTTAAAGAGGTTTTAATTTTTTGTAATTTTTTTCTTTATTTTCCCATTCAAAAATTTACACTTCCTCCCCTCCTCCCATTCCCTTCCCATTCCTTGCCCTAATCACCCTCCTGCCTCCCCCTCCCTCCCTAAGAGAGGGCGGGGAACCCTGCCCTGTCAGAAGTCCAAGCCCCGCCCCTACATCCAGGCCTAGGAAGCTTTGCATGCAAATAGACTAGAGTCCCAAAAGGCCAGGACATGCAGTAGAAACAAGTCCCAGGGCCTTTATCAATGGCTTCTCAGTCAGCCCCCATTTTCAGCCACATTCAGAGAGTCCAGTTTGATCGCATACTCATTCAGTCCCGGGCCAAATGGCCAAAAGACACTTGAGGTCATGTTCAACCTCCTTCGGTTCATCAGGGAAATGCAAATCAAAACAACTTTGAGATATTACCTTACACCTGTCAGAATGCCTAAATTAAATTATAAACACCAATGATAGCCTATGCTGGAGAGGATGTTGAGTAACGGGAACACTCATCCATTGCTGGTGGAAATGCAAACTTGTGCACCCACTTTGGAAATCAGCGTGGCGGCTTCTCAGGAAATTGGAAATCAATCGACCTCAGGATCCAGGAATAACACTCTTGGGAATATACCCAAGAGATGCCCAATCATACTACCAAAGCATTTCTTCAACTATGCTCATGGCAGCATTATATGTAATGGCCAGATCCTGGAAACAACCTAGATGCCTCTCAATGGAAGAATAGATAAAGAACGTGTGGAATATATACACATTAGAGTACTACTCAGCAGAAAAAAAATAATGACGTTTTGAATTATGCATGCAAATGGATGGAAATAGAAATACTATCCTGAGTGAGATAATCCAGATCCAGAAAAGATGAATATGGTATGTTCTCACTCATTAGTGGACTCTAGCCATAAACAAAGGACCTTAAGCCTATATAGAGAAGCCAAACAACAAGGTGAACCCAAAGAAATATATGTGTATATATAGAGATAGATAGATAGATAGATAGATAGATAGATAGATAGATAGATAGGTAGGTAGGTAGATAGATAGATGCTCTTGGAAATTGGAAGCAAACAAAGTGGCTGGGCAAAATTTGGGAGCATGGGCGTGGGTGTAGGTAGGGTGGGGTTGGGGAAGGGGACAGGGAGAGAGAGAAGGGAGACGAATGGCTGGAGAGAGCTTGGGGGAGTGGGAGGGTGGAGATGGAGGAAGGGCAGATATAGGAGCAGGGAAGAAGATATCTACATTCAGGGAGCTATTTTAGGGCTGGCCAGAGACTTGGCTCTAGAGTGGATCCCAGGAGTCCACAGGAGTGCCCCCAGCTAGGTCCTTAGGCAGCAGAGTAGAGGGTGCCTGAACTGGCCTTGCCCCACTATCACACTGATGATTATCTCAAATATCACCATAGAATGTTCGTCCAGCGACGAATGGAGATAGAGGCAAAGTGCCTCAACAGAGCAACAGACTGAGCCCCCAAGGTCCAGTTGAAGAGCAGAAGGAGGGAAAAGAGGAGCAAGGAAGTCTGGACCGTGAGGGCTTGGTCCACCTCCTGAGACAGTGTGCCTGTTCTAATGGGAGCTCACCAAATCCAGCTGGAAGAGGTTTTAAATGTATTCATTCCACTTTAAAGTGTACATAGGTGTGTGGGCAAGGGCAGGGAGGCATGCATGTGAATGTAGTGCCTGAGGAAGCCAGAAGGGGGCATCAGATCCCCAGGCGTTAACAGGCAATCGTGGGCCCTCCCACACCTGTAGTCATTCAGTCCCTGGCCAAACCGGTGTGTGCTCTAAACCACCAACACTTCTCTGCAGTCCTCCATGGAAACGAATGAGCACGGAGGACAACGTGGATTCGCTGGATCACATACATAAGGAAAAACATACTCATTCTGCTGTCGTGACAAACACCATGATCAGATGCAGCTCAGGGGAGGGAGGGTCTATTTGACCCCACAGATTATTGTTTAGCACCGAAGGAAGTCAGGACAGGAACTCAAGCAGGAGCTTGGAGCCACATCTCTTTGCTATCCCGCACAGCACTATTCCTAATCAAAGGACTCATTCACAGCCAAGGAAGAGCAAGCAGCAGAGACCATAGATGAAACTGCTCGGTAGCTGGCTTCCACACAGGTTCATGCTTAGCTGCCTTTCTTACATGGCACAGACACATCTATCTGTCCGGGGAAGAGTGCCACCCACAGTGGGTTTGGCCATCCTACACCAGTTAACAAAAAGACAATCCCCAGCAGACGTAGCCACAGGCCAACCTGACCTCTGAAATTCCTGAATAGAGACCCCATTCTCAGATGACTCAGGTGGTATTAAGTCACAGACAATGTTAACTAGGACACATCGGTTGCTTTTTAAAGAAGAAAATGATAATAATTATGGTAACTGAATTGGGAAAGTCCACCCGTGATCACGTGAAAGCCCACCCGTGATCACGTGAAAGCCCACCCGTGATCACGTGAAAGCCCACCCGTGATCACGTGAAAGCCTACCCGTGATCACGTGAAAGACCACCCCTGATCACGTGAAAGGCCACCCCTGATCACGTGAAAGACCACCCCTGATCACGTGAAAGGCCACCCCTGATCACGTGAAAGGCCACCCCTGATCACGTGAAAGGCCACCCCTGATCACGTGAAAGACCACCCCTGATCACGTGAAAGCCTACCCGTGATCACGTGAAAATCCCCCAGTCGTCACCTCATCCAATAACGGGCAAAGAAAAATATGTCAGTCCACTAGGACCTCAGAGGTCTAAGGAAAATGACATCTTCAACACATTTAGCCCTTTCTGTCACAAACATAACTACAGGGGCCGGACGGTTGAATGTAAAGCTTAGAATGTTCTTATACTAAAGATTTCACAGTAACCACACCTTACAAAGTTACAGATGAAAAGATTAATAGATTTCCATAGATGAATTGACACGAACAAGTGCTTCCTTGGCTTTAAATCTTTTTTTCCTTGACAAAGAATAGTGTTTTGACTTTAAAAAAATTGCCAAACGCTTAGGGTAACACACATGCCTCTCTAAGGGCTCTGACAGTATTCCATCATCCCCCTGAAGGAAGAACAGCAACTCATCATGGTAATTATTGGAGCCTTCCAATTAGACGGGATGTTTCCGGGTGGGAGAGAACTTATCTTCTGCTTTGTAGTCTCTTTGCTTACTACATGCTTTACATTTTAAGAGTTAAAACATTAGCTTACTTTATTCTTCACAATCAGAACATGTATTCTCTGATTATGGAGATGGTATTGCCAGACCGCCGCTAGATGGACCTGTGCTTAGTCTACTGCACCATGTTACAAGAAGGCTCCTTGACAGCCTACTTCTACTTCTGTTCCTCCACCACAGAGAGGGCAATGAAAGATGAAAGAAACACTTCTGCCCAAGCCGAGCTAACTGAACCAATGGGTTTAATTGGGATTATTTCAAAATACAGGGACATTTGCCATAACCACACTCTAGAGGAAGGCTCCTCGCTGCACAGCAATTTTTAATCTTAGGAAGCAGAGGGGACTCTAGAGCTAGGTGATTCTGCTGACCCTGCCCCTCTCTTGAGCAAGTTGTTACTGCTGCTTTGACTTTTGAAGGTGGCGATGGTCACGTGCATCCGGAAGAATCATCTACACAGCAGATGTGTCTTTCTCTCTCTCTTACTTTCTTGTTAGATTCTTTTTTAAATCCAATTCCACATGTTTTTATGGTAACTATGTTTAAAGAGGTTTTAATTTTTTGTAATTTTTTTCTTTATTTTCCCATTCAAAAATTTACACTTCCTCCCCTCCTCCCATTCCCTTCCCATTCCTTGCCCTAATCACCCTCCTGCCTCCCCCTCCCTCCCTAAGAGAGGGCGGGGAACCCTGCCCTGTCAGAAGTCCAAGCCCCGCCCCTACATCCAGGCCTAGGAAGCTTTGCATGCAAATAGACTAGAGTCCCAAAAGGCCAGGACATGCAGTAGAAACAAGTCCCAGGGCCTTTATCAATGGCTTCTCAGTCAGCCCCCATTTTCAGCCACATTCAGAGAGTCCAGTTTGATCGCATACTCATTCAGTCCCGGGCCAAATGGCCAAAAGACACTTGAGGTCATGTTCAACCTCCTTCGGTTCATCAGGGAAATGCAAATCAAAACAGCTTTGAGATATTACCTTACACCTGTCAGAATGCCTAAATTAAATTATAAACACCAATGATAGCCTATGCTGGAGAGGATGTTGAGTAACGGGAACACTCATCCATTGCTGGTGGAAATGCAAACTTGTGCACCCACTTTGGAAATCAGCGTGGCGGCTCCTCAGGAAATTGGAAATCAATCGACCTCAGGATCCAGGAATAACACTCTTGGGAATATACCCAAGAGATGCCCAATCATACTACCAAAGCATTTCTTCAACTATGCTCATGGCAGCATTATATGTAATGGCCAGATCCTGGAAACAACCTAGATGCCTCTCAATGGAAGAATAGATAAAGAACGTGTGGAATATATACACATTAGAGTACTACTCAGCAGAAAAAAAATAATGACGTTTTGAATTATGCATGCAAATGGATGGAAATAGAAATACTATCCTGAGTGAGATAATCCAGATCCAGAAAAGATGAATATGGTATGTTCTCACTCATTAGTGGACTCTAGCCATAAACAAAGGACCTTAAGCCTATATAGAGAAGCCAAACAACAAGGTGAACCCAAAGAAATATATGTGTATATATAGAGATAGATAGATAGATAGATAGATAGATAGATAGATAGATAGGTAGGTAGGTAGATAGATAGATGCTCTTGGAAATTGGAAGCAAACAAAGTGGCTGGGCAAAATTTGGGAGCATGGGCGTGGGTGTAGGTAGGGTGGGGTTGGGGAAGGGGACAGGGAGAGAGAGAAGGGAGACGAATGGCTGGAGAGAGCTTGGGGGAGTGGGAGGGTGGAGATGGAGGAAGGGCAGATATAGGAGCAGGGAAGAAGATATCTACATTCAGGGAGCTATTTTAGGGCTGGCCAGAGACTTGGCTCTAGAGTGGATCCCAGGAGTCCACAGGAGTGCCCCCAGCTAGGTCCTTAGGCAGCAGAGTAGAGGGTGCCTGAACTGGCCTTGCCCCACTATCACACTGATGATTATCTCAAATATCACCATAGAATGTTCGTCCAGCGACGAATGGAGATAGAGGCAAAGTGCCTCAACAGAGCAACAGACTGAGCCCCCAAGGTCCAGTTGAAGAGCAGAAGGAGGGAAAAGAGGAGCAAGGAAGTCTGGACCGTGAGGGCTTGGTCCACCTCCTGAGACAGTGTGCCTGTTCTAATGGGAGCTCACCAAATCCAGCTGGAAGAGGTTTTAAATGTATTCATTCCACTTTAAAGTGTACATAGGTGTGTGGGCAAGGGCAGGGAGGCATGCATGTGAATGTAGTGCCTGAGGAAGCCAGAAGGGGGCATCAGATCCCCAGGCGTTAACAGGCAATCGTGGGCCCTCCCACACCTGTAGTCATTCAGTCCCTGGCCAAACCAGTGTGTGCTCTAAACCACCAACACTTCTCTGCAGTCCTCCATGGAAACGAATGAGCACGGAGGACAACGTGGATTCGCTGGATCACATACATAAGGAAAAACATACTCATTCTGCTGTCGTGACAAACACCATGATCAGATGCAGCTCAGGGGAGGGAGGGTCTATTTGACCCCACAGATTATTGTTTAGCACCGAAGGAAGTCAGGACAGGAACTCAAGCAGGAGCTTGGAGCCACATCTCTTTGCTATCCCGCACAGCACTATTCCTAATCAAAGGACTCATTCACAGCCAAGGAAGAGCAAGCAGCAGAGACCATAGATGAAACTGCTCGGTAGCTGGCTTCCACACAGGTTCATGCTTAGCTGCCTTTCTTACATGGCACAGACACATCTATCTGTCCGGGGAAGAGTGCCACCCACAGTGGGTTTGGCCATCCTACACCAGTTAACAAAAAGACAATCCCCAGCAGACATAGCCACAGGCCAACCTGACCTCTGAAATTCCTGAATAGAGACCCCATTCTCAGATGACTCAGGTGGTATTAAGTCACAGACAATGTTAACTAGGACACATCGGTTGCTTTTTAAAGAAGAAAATGATAATAATTATGGTAACTGAATTGGGAAAGTCCACCCGTGATCACGTGAAAGCCCACCCGTGATCACGTGAAAGCCCACCCGTGATCACGTGAAAGCCCACCCGTGATCACGTGAAAGCCTACCCGTGATCACGTGAAAGACCACCCCTGATCACGTGAAAGGCCACCCCTGATCACGTGAAAGACCACCCCTGATCACGTGAAAGGCCACCCCTGATCACGTGAAAGACCACCCCTGATCACGTGAAAGGCCACCCCTGATCACGTGAAAGACCACCCCTGATCACGTGAAAGCCTACCCGTGATCACGTGAAAATCCCCCAGTCGTCACCTCATCCAATAACGGGCAAAGAAAAATATGTCAGTCCACTAGGACCTCAGAGGTCTAAGGAAAATGACATCTTCTACACATTTAGCCCTTTCTGTCACAAACATAACTACAGGGGCCGGACGGTTGAATGTAAAGCTTAGAATGTTCTTATACTAAAGATTTCACAGTAACCACACCTTACAAAGTTACAGATGAAAAGATTAATAGATTTCCATAGATGAATTGACACGAACAAGTGCTTCCTTGGCTTTAAATCTTTTTTTCCTTGACAAAGAATAGTGTTTTGACTTTAAAAAAATTGCCAAACGCTTAGGGTAACACACATGCCCCTCTAAGGGCTCTGACAGTATTCCATCATCCCCCTGAAGGAAGAACAGCAACTCATCATGGTAATTATTGGAGCCTTCCAATTAGACGGGATGTTTCCGGGTGGGAGAGAACTTATCTTCTGCTTTGTAGTCTCTTTGCCTACTACATGCTTTACATTTTAAGAGTTAAAACATTAGCTTACTTTATTCTCCCCAATCAGAACATGTATTCTCTGATTATGGAGATGGTATTGTCAGACCGCCGCTAGATGGACCTGTGCTTAGTCTACTGCACCATGTTACAAGAAGGCTCCTTGACAGCCTACTTCTACTTCTGTTCCTCCACCACAGAGAGGGCAATGAAAGATGAAAGAAACACTTCTGCCCAAGCCGAGCTAACTGAACCAATGGGTTTAATTGGGATTATTTCAAAATACAGGGACATTTGCCATAACCACACTCTAGAGGAAGGCTCCTCGCTGCACAGCAATTTTTAATCTTAGGAAGCAGAGGGGACTCTAGAGCTAGGTGATTCTGCTGACCCTGCCCCTCTCTTGAGCAAGTTGTTACTGCTGCTTTGACTTTTGATTTGGCGATGGTCACGTGCATCCGCAAGAATCATCTACACAGCAGATGTGTCCTTCTCTCTCTCTTACTTTCCTGTTAGATTCTTTTTTAAATCCAATTCCACATGTTTTTATGGTAACTATGTTTAAAGAGGTTTTAATTTTTTGTAATTTTTTTCTTTATTTTCCCATTCAAAAATTTACACTTCCTCCCCTCCTCCCATTCCCTTCCCATTCCTTGCCCTAATCACCCTCCTGCCTCCCCCTCCCTCCCTAAGAGAGGGCGGGGAACCCTGCCCTGTCAGAAGTCCAAGCCCCGCCCCTACATCCAGGCCTAGGAAGCTTTGCATGCAAATAGACTAGAGTCCCAAAAGGCCAGGACATGCAGTAGAAACAAGTCCCAGGGCCTTTATCAATGGCTTCTCAGTCAGCCCCCATTTTCAGCCACATTCAGAGAGTCCAGTTTGATCGCATACTCATTCAGTCCCGGGCCAAATGGCCAAAAGACACTTGAGGTCATGTTCAACCTCCTTCGGTTCATCAGGGAAATGCAAATCAAAACAACTTTGAGATATTACCTTACACCTGTCAGAATGCCTAAATTAAATTATAAACACCAATGATAGCCTATGCTGGAGAGGATGTTGAGTAACGGGAACACTCATCCATTGCTGGTGGAAATGCAAACTTGTGCACCCACTTTGGAAATCAGCGTGGCGGCTTCTCAGGAAATTGGAAATCAATCGACCTCAGGATCCAGGAATAACACTCTTGGGAATATACCCAAGAGATGCCCAATCATACTACCAAAGCATTTCTTCAACTATGCTCATGGCAGCATTATATGTAATGGCCAGATCCTGGAAACAACCTAGATGCCTCTCAATGGAAGAATAGATAAAGAACGTGTGGAATATATACACATTAGAGTACTACTCAGCAGAAAAAAAATAATGACGTTTTGAATTATGCATGCAAATGGATGGAAATAGAAATACTATCCTGAGTGAGATAATCCAGATCCAGAAAAGATGAATATGGTATGTTCTCACTCATTAGTGGACTCTAGCCATAAACAAAGGACCTTAAGCCTATATAGAGAAGCCAAACAACAAGGTGAACCAAAAGAAATATATGTGTATATATAGAGATAGATAGATAGATAGATAGATAGATAGATAGATAGATAGATAGATAGGTAGGTAGGTAGATAGATAGATGCTCTTGGAAATTGGAAGCAAACAAAGTGGCTGGGCAAAATTTGCGAGCATGGGCGTGGGTGTAGGTAGGGTGGGGTTGGGGAAGGGGACAGGGAGAGAGAGAAGGGAGACGAATGGCTGGAGAGAGCTTGGGGGAGTGGGAGGGTGGAGATGGAGGAAGGGCAGATATAGGAGCAGGGAAGAAGATATCTACATTCAGGGAGCTATTTTAGGGCTGGCCAGAGACTTGGCTCTAGAGTGGATCCCAGGAGTCCACAGGAGTGCCCCCAGCTAGGTCCTTAGGCAGCAGAGTAGAGGGTGCCTGAACTGGCCTTGCCCCACTATCACACTGATGATTATCTCAAATATCACCATAGAATGTTCGTCCAGCGACGAATGGAGATAGAGGCAAAGTGCCTCAACAGAGCAACAGACTGAGCCCCCAAGGTCCAGTTGAAGAGCAGAAGGAGGGAAAAGAGGAGCAAGGAAGTCTGGACCGTGAGGGCTTGGTCCACCTCCTGAGACAGTGTGCCTGTTCTAATGGGAGCTCACCAAATCCAGCTGGAAGAGGTTTTAAATGTATTCATTCCACTTTAAAGTGTACATAGGTGTGTGGGCAAGGGCAGGGAGGCATGCATGTGAATGTAGTGCCTGAGGAAGCCAGAAGGGGGCATCAGATCCCCAGGCGTTAACAGGCAATCGTGGGCACTCCCACACCTGTAGTCATTCAGTCCCTGGCCAAACCAGTGTGTGCTCTAAACCACCAACACTTCTCTGCAGTCCTCCATGGAAACGAATGAGCACGGAGGACAACGTGGATTCGCTGGATCACATACATAAGGAAAAACATACTCATTCTGCTGTCGTGACAAACACCATGATCAGATGCAGCTCAGGGGAGGGAGGGTCTATTTGACCCCACAGATTATTGTTTAGCATCGAAGGAAGTCAGGACAGGAACTCAAGCAGGAGCTTGGAGCCACATCTCTTTGCTATCCCGCACAGCACTATTCCTAATCAAAGGACTCATTCACAGCCAAGGAAGAGCAAGCAGCAGAGACCATAGATGAAACTGCTCGGTAGCTGGCTTCCACACAGGTTCATGCTTAGCTGCCTTTCTTACATGGCACAGACACATCTATCTGTCCGGGGAAGAGTGCCACCCACAGTGGGTTTGGCCATCCTACACCAGTTAACAAAAAGACAATCCCCAGCAGACATAGCCACAGGCCAACCTGACCTCTGAAATTCCTGAATAGAGACCCCATTCTCAGATGACTCAGGTGGTATTAAGTCACAGACAATGTTAACTAGGACACATCGGTTGCTTTTTAAAGAAGAAAATGATAATAATTATGGTAACTGAATTGGGAAAGTCCACCCGTGATCACGTGAAAGCCCACCCGTGATCACGTGAAAGCCCACCCGTGATCACGTGAAAGCCCACCCGTGATCACGTGAAAGCCCACCCGTGATCACGTGAAAGACCACCCCTGATCACGTGAAAGGCCACCCCTGATCACGTGAAAGACCACCCCTGATCACGTGAAAGGCCACCCCTGATCACGTGAAAGACCACCCCTGATCACGTGAAAGGCCACCCCTGATCACGTGAAAGACCACCCCTGATCACGTGAAAGCCTACCCGTGATCACGTGAAAATCCCCCAGTCGTCACCTCATCCAATAACGGGCAAAGAAAAATATGTCAGTCCACTAGGACCTCAGAGGTCTAAGGAAAATGACATCTTCTACACATTTAGCCCTTTCTGTCACAAACATAACTACAGGGGCCGGACGGTTGAATGTAAAGCTTAGAATGTTCTTATACTAAAGATTTCACAGTAACCACACCTTACAAAGTTACAGATGAAAAGATTAATAGATTTCCATAGATGAATTGACACGAACAAGTGCTTCCTTGGCTTTAAATCTTTTTTTCCTTGACAAAGAATAGTGTTTTGACTTTAAAAAAATTGCCAAACGCTTAGGGTAACACACATGCCTCTCTAAGGGCTCTGACAGTATTCCATCATCCCCCTGAAGGAAGAACAGCAACTCATCATGGTAATTATTGGAGCCTTCCAATTAGACGGGATGTTTCCGGGTGGGAGAGAACTTATCTTCTGCTTTGTAGTCTCTTTGCTTACTACATGCTTTACATTTTAAGAGTTAAAACATTAGCTTACTTTATTCTTCGCAATCAGAACATGTATTCTCTGATTATGGAGATGGTATTGCCAGACCGCCGCTAGATGGACCTGTGCTTAGTCTACTGCACCATGTTACAAGAAGGCACTTTGACAGCCTACTTCTACTTCTGTTCCTCCACCACAGAGAGGGCAATGAAAGATGAAAGAAACACTTCTGCCCAAGCCGAGCTAACTGAACCAATGGGTTTAATTGGGATTATTTCAAAATACAGGGACATTTGCCATAACCACACTCTAGAGGAAGGCTCCTCGCTGCACAGCAATTTTTAATCTTAGGAAGCAGATGGGACTCTAGAGCTAGGTGATTCTGCTGACCCTGTCCCTCTCTTGAGCAAGTTGTTACTGCTGCTTTGACTTTTGAAGGTGGCGATGGTCACGTGCATCCGGAAGAATCATCTACACAGCAGATGTGTCCTTCTCTCTCTCTTACTTTCTTGTTAGATTCTTTTTTAAATCCAATTCCACATGTTTTTATGGTAACTATGTTTAAAGAGGTTTTAATTTTTTGTAATTTTTTTCTTTATTTTCCCATTCAAAAATTTACACTTCCTCCCCTCCACCCATACCCTTCCCATTCCTTGCCCTAATCACCCTCCTGCCTCCCCCTCCTTCCCTAAGAGAGGGCGGGGAACCCTGCCCTGTCAGAAGTCCAAGCCCCGCCCCTACATCCAGGCCTAGGAAGCTTTGCATGCAAATAGACTAGGGTCCCAAAAGGCCAGGACATGCAGTAGAAACAAGTCCCAGGGCCTTTATCAATGGCTTCTCAGTCAGCCCCCATTTTCAGCCACATTCAGAGAGTCCAGTTTGATCGCATACTCATTCAGTCCCGGGCCAAATGGCCAAAAGACACTTGAGGTCATGTTCAACCTCCTTCGGTTCATCAGGGAAATGCAAATCAAAACAACTTTGAGATATTACCTTACACCTGTCAGAATGCCTAAATTAAATTATAAACACCAATGATAGCCTATGCTGGAGAGGATGTTGAGTAACGGGAACACTCATCCATTGCTGGTGGAAATGCAAACTTGTGCACCCACTTTGGAAATCAGCGTGGCGGCTTCTCAGGAAATTGGAAATCAATCGACCTCAGGATCCAGGAATAACACTCTTGGGAATATACCCAAGAGATGCCCAATCATACTACCAAAGCATTTCTTCAACTATGCTCATGGCAGCATTATATGTAATGGCCAGATCCTGGAAACAACCTAGATGCCTCTCAATGGAAGAATAGATAAAGAACGTGTGGAATATATACACATTAGAGTACTACTCAGCAGAAAAAAAATAATGACGTTTTGAATTATGCATGCAAATGGATGGAAATAGAAATACTATCCTGAGTGAGATAATCCAGATCCAAAAAAGATGAATATGGTATGTTCTCACTCATTAGTGGACTCTAGCCATAAACAAAGGACCTTAAGCCTATATAGAGAAGCCAAACAACAAGGTGAACCCAAAGAAATATATGTGTATATATAGAGATAGATAGATAGATAGATAGATAGATAGATAGATAGATAGATAGATAGGTAGGTAGGTAGATAGATAGATGCTCTTGGAAATTGGAAGCAAACAAAGTGGCTGGGCAAAATTTGGGAGCATGGGCGTGGGTGTAGGTAGGGTGGGGTTGGGGAAGGGGACAGGGAGAGAGAGAAGGGAGACGAATGGCTGGAGAGAGCTTGGGGGAGTGGGAGGGTGGAGATGGAGGAAGGGCAGATATAGGAGCAGGGAAGAAGATATCTACATTCAGGGAGCTATTTTAGGGCTGGCCAGAGACTTGGCTCTAGAGTGGATCCCAGGAGTCCACAGGAGTGCCCCCAGCTAGGTCCTTAGGCAGCAGAGTAGAGGGTACCTGAACTGGCCTTGCCCCACTATCACACTGATGATTATCTCAAATATCACCATAGAATGTTCGTCCAGCGACGAATGGAGATAGAGGCAAAGTGCCTCAACAGAGCAACAGACTGAGCCCCCAAGGTC